>NW_025533536.1:802500-825000 GCF_020615455.1 Coregonus clupeaformis | reverse complement strand
TTTGCTGCTACAGTGTCTTGCTTTACTAATTGAGGCACACGTGTGTGTGTGTGTGTGTGTGTGTGTGTCTACTTCAACTAAATTGTGTTGTTGTTACTAGAGCGGTGTGTGTGTGCATGTGTGTGGTGTGTATTTACATGTGTGTGTGTGTGTGTTCACCCCAGGCTAATCTTGTTCTTGTCACTATGGCGTGTTAGCCCTAACCTCACAGATCAACATCACTGTCCCACTAATGAGTCTGGTCCTGGGGGGGGGGAGACCGCTAGTGCTGGCTAGCTGACAACAACAGCAGCATGGCGCTAGTTAAAACGTTGATGTTTGTTTTCGAGGGAGAAATAACTTGTAGTATTGGTCACCATCCGTGTTAGCTAACGTAATGACTAGCCTGTGGGGCCAGTACAACGGTGTAGGACGCTGCGTTTTATATATATATATATAGGACGCTGCGGCTAGGCTAGCACATTTCGCATGTGGTAGCTAACGTGGCCAATTTCTTCCTTTCCACTTGATTTTAATTTGAGTAGCGTACACGAGAAATAACTTGTAATATTAGTAGTAGCCCCCAGCCTCGTCGCGAACCAGCCTTCCCTAAAACGGCAGCCTCGTCGCGAACCAGCCTTCCCTAAAACGGCAGCCTCGTCGCGAACCAGCCTTCCCTAAAACGGCAGCCTCGTCGCGAACCAGCCTTCCCTAAAACGGCAGCCTCGTCGCGAACCAGCCTTCCCTAAAACGGCAGCCTCGTCGCGAACCAGCCTTCCCTAAAACGGGAAAGTTCCAAGCCTCGTCGCGAACCAGCCTTCCCTAAAACGGGAAAGTTCCAAGCCTCGTCGCGAACCAGCCTTCCCTAAAACGGCAGCCTCGTCGCGAACCAGCCTTCCCTAAAACGGGAAAGTTCCAAGCCTCGTCGCGAACCAGCCTTCCCTAAAACGGGAAAGTTCCAATTGCAGAAATCAGCGAAGGAGGGGGTGGTAACCTGGTGTAAATCAGTGACGCCTCGCAACACGTCAAACCAATCAAATGCCTTGCTTGGGCGGAGCACCACAGGTGCTCACCAGATCAGTGCTGTGAGGACTAAACATGCCACAACAAAACAACCGCTGGTGACAAAACATTTTTAGCTGGTTTTCACATGATTTCTCTGTTATGCTGCAGCAAGAGGGGAGAAATGGTCTACAATGGTATCAATATTTTTACATAATATTTTTTATAAAAACAGCATACTATTGACCTAAAAGGTTAGCTAAGTTAAAGGAAAGGTTCACCAATTTTGCATGTTGTATTGTTTTTGTGCATCTCTGAGTGATGATGTGCATCCCTAACGATTCCCTGGGTCATTTCATGTTTTCACGTGCACCTGAGTTATTGGCGTTCAAGCAGGCAGAAATCCTGGCGGAACGACGTAGCACTGTGATAAAGTCGCTCTCACTACACTGGAAGTTTAATAGGAATACGGTCCCCAAAGCATCCCTGGGTCACACCTCTTTTCAGTTCGCTGCAGCATTGAAGGTGCCCAAGAAACACAGTGGCCTCCATCATTCTTAAATGGAAGAAGTTTGGAACCACCAACACTTTTCCTAGAGCTGGCCACCCGGCCAAACTGAGCAATCAGGGGAGAAGGGCCTTGGTCAGGGAGGTGACCAAGAACCCAATGGTCACTCTGACAGAGCTCTAGAGTTCCTCTGTGGAGATGGGAGAACCTTCCAGAAGGATAACCATCTCTGCAGCACTCCACTAATCAGGCCTTTATGGTAGAGTGGCCAGACGGAAGCCACTCCTCAGTAAAAGGCACGACAGCCCGCTTGGAGTTTGCCAAAAGGCACCTAAAGACTCTCAGACCATGAGAAACAAGATTATCTGGTCTGATGAAACCAAGATTGAACTCTTTGGCCTGAATACCAAGCGCCACGTCTGGAGGAAACCTGGCACCATCCCTACGGTGAAGCATGGGGGTGGCAGCATCATGCTGTGGGGATGTTATTCAGCAGCAGGGACAGGGAGACTAGTCAGGATCGAGGGAAAGATGAACGGAGCAAAGTACAGAGCGATCCTTGATGAAAACCTGCTCCAGAGCGCTCAGGACCTCAGACTGTGGCAAAGGTTCACCTTCCAACAGGACAACGACCCTAAGCACACAGCCAAGACAATGCAGGAGTGGCTTCAGGACAAGTCTCTGAATGTCCTTGAGTGGCCCAGCCAGAGCCCGGACTTGAACCCGATCTAACATCTCTGGAGAGACCTGAAAATAGCTGTGCAGCAACGCTCCCCATCCAACCTGACAGAGCTTGAGAGGATCTGCAGAGAAGAATGGGAGAAACTCCCCAAATACAGGTGTGCCAAGCTTGTAGCGTCATACCCCAAAACACCCGAGGCTGTAATCGATGCCAAAGGTGCTTCAACAAAGTACTGAGTAAAGGGTCTGAATACTTATGTAAATATGATATTTCCATTTTTTATTTTTAATAAGTTAGCAAACATTTCTAAAAAACAGTTTTTGCTTTGTTATTATGAGGTATTGTGTGTAGATTAATGAGGGGGAAAAAAACGATCTATTTTAGAATAAGGCTGTAACATAACAAAATGTGGAAGAAGTGAAGGGGTCTGAATACTTTCCGAATGCACTGTATTTAGAGATATGATAGGAGTGTGTGGTTGGTGTTAGGGACTCAGTGACCACTGTTGTAGGCCCTGGTGTGTGTGTGTGTGTATGTACCTGCGTGCATGTGTTCTTATGTGTGTGTGTGTGTGTGTGTGTGTGTGTGTGTGTGTGTGTGTGTGTGTGTGTGTGTTTGGTGTGTGTGTGTGTGTGTGTGTGTGTGTGTGTGTGTGTGTGTTTGGTGTGTGTGTGTGTGTGTGTGTGTTTGGTGTGTGTGTGTGTGTGTGTGTGTGTGTTTGGTGTGTGTGTGTGTGTGTGTTTGGTGTGTGTGTGTGTGTGTGTGTGTGTGTTTGGTGTGTGTGTGTGTGTGTGTGTGTGTGTGTTTGGTGTGTGTGTGTGTGTGTGTTTGGTGTGTGTGTGTGTGTGTGTGTGTGTGTGTGCGTGTTTAGTGTGTGTGTGTGTGTGTGTGTGTGTGTGTGTGTGTGTGTGTGTGTGTGTGTGTGTGTGTGTGTGTGTGTGTGTGTGTGTGTGTGTGTGTGTGTGTGTGTGTGTGTGTGTGTGTGTGTGTGTGTGTGTTTGGTGTGTGTGTGTGTGTGTGTGTGCGTGTTTAGTGTGTGTGTGTGTGTGTGTGTGTGTGTGTGTGTTTGGTGTGTGTGTGTGTGAGTGTGTGTGTGTGTGTGTGTGTGTGTGTGTTTGGTGTGTGTGTGTGTGTGTGTGTGTGTGTGTGTGTGTGTGTGTGTGTGTGTGTGTGTGTGTGTGTGTGTGTGTGTGTGTGTGTGTGTGTGTGTGTGTGTTACCTTACCTGTATTCTGAGTGCAGAACTCTCCCTGGTGTGAGCGGTACTCCAAGCAGCCAGCCTGCTCCCCCAGACTGGGACATGGCTCTCCACTGTTCCTGGCCTCCTGCTCAATATAGCGACGCCTTGAATGATTGATTGATTTGATTGATTGATTGATTGTGGGGTCTGAATACTTTCCGAAGGCACTGTGTAACGCCCCACCCAGCAGACTGTCGACCAATCGCGTTCACGTTGTCATGCTGCGTCAAGCGGTTGCTAAGCTAATCGTCACGCAATCCCTCCTCAAAGTCAGTGTATATGTCGAGAAACACGCCTATTTTCCTCAAAAGTACGTAATGTCACGATTCCAAAGCTATACGATATTACAGATAGCAAGTTAATTATCTCATATCCGTAAAATATTTGTAGTCTTGTAATTCATGCTAATGATGGGTTTTTGAGCTAACGCCCAATAGACTCCCATTCACTCCTTGAAGGAAAGTGCTCCTTGTCCCAGAATTGGTAGTTACAGTCTTGTCACATCGCTGCAACTCCCCTACAGACTCGGGAGAGGTGACGGTCGAGAGCCATGCGTCCTCCGAAACACGACCCTGCCAAGCCGCACTGCTTCTTGACACACTGCTCGCTTAACCCTGAAGCCAGTCGCACCAATGTGTCAGAGGAAACACCGTCCAGCTGGCGACTGAGGTCAGCTTGCTGGCGCCCGGCCCGCCACCAGGAGTCGCAAGAGCGCGATGGGATCAAGGAAATCCTGGCTGGCCAAACCCTCCCCTAACCCGGACGACGCTGGGCCAGTTGTGCGTCGCCTCATGTGTTTCCCGGTCACGGCCGGCTGTGACACAGCCTGGGATTGAACCTGGGTCTGTAGTGACCCTTCAAGCACTGCGATGCAGTGCCTTAGACCGCTGCACCACTCGGGAGGCCCAAGCTCAGTGACTTTCAACGTGGCACCGTCATAGGATGCCACCATTCCAACAAGTCAGTTCGTCAAATTTCTGCCCTGATAGAGCTGCCCCGGTCAACTGTAAGTGCTGCTATTGTGAAGTGGAAACGTCTAGGAGCAATAACGGCTCAGCTGCGAAGTGGTAGGCCACACAAGCTCACAGAACGGGACTGAGGAATGCTGAAGCACGTAGCGTGTAAAAATTGTCTGTCCTCGGTTGCAACACTCAATACAGAGTTCCAAACTGCCTCTGGAAGCAACATCAGCACAATAACTGTTAGCTGGGAGCTTCATGAAATGGGTTTCCATGGCCGAGCAGCCGCACACAAGCCTAAGATCACCATGCGCAATGCCAAGCGTTGGCTGGAGTGGTGTAAAGCTTGCCGCCATTGGACTCTGGAGCAGTGGAAACGCATTCTTTGGAGTGATGAATCATGCTTCACCATCTGGCAGTCCGACGGACTAATCTGGGTTTGGCGGATGCCAGGAGAATGCTACCTGCCCGAATGCAACTGTAATGTTTGGTGGAGGAATAATGGTCTGGGGCTGTTTTTCATTGTTCAGGCTAGGCCCCTTAGTTCCAGTGAAGGGAAATCTTAACGCTATATCATACAATGACATTCTAGAAGATTCTGTGTTTCCAACTTTGTGGCAACAGTTTGGGGAAAGCCCTTTCCTGTTTCAGCAAGACTATGCCGCCGTGCAC
Organism: Coregonus clupeaformis; assembly: GCF_020615455.1. Classification (NCBI taxonomy): domain Eukaryota; kingdom Metazoa; phylum Chordata; class Actinopteri; order Salmoniformes; family Salmonidae; genus Coregonus; species Coregonus clupeaformis. The sequence continues at coordinate 819,959 of NW_025533536.1, read as the reverse complement.
AAAGCGAAATTCAACTCATCAAATGGAATGAGTTGGTCTGTGTGGGAAGCTGCCACAAGAGGAGGGGGAAATGGAGTAACCCAATAAAAACTGATGTTACACGCGGCTGAGATGTGTTTCAAATATTGGATGGGAAATGGATCTCTTGCGATATGGATATTGCACATGTCAATATTGAGATTTCTAAGTGAATTCAATTAATTTTGCCGCTACAAGGAATCATGGCATAATAGGAAAGGGTCACATCATTCAGAAAGAATGGGTGACTAGATTATCTGCAGGGGGTGACTAGATTATCTGCAGGGGGTGACTAGATTATCTGCAGGGTCTGACTAGATTATCTGTAGGCAGGGTGTGACTAGATTATCTGCAGGCATGGTGTGACTAGATTATCTGCAGGCAGGGTGTGACTAGATTATCTGCAGGCAGGGTGTGACTAGATTATCTGCAGGGTGTGACTAGATTATCTGCAGGCAGGGTGTGACTAGATTATCTGCAGGCAGGGTGTGACTAGATTATGTGCAGGCAGGGTGTGACTAGATTATCTGCAGGCAGGGTTTGACTAGATTATCTGCAGGCCGGGTGTGACTAGATTATCTGCAGGCAGGGTGTGATTTAGATTATCTGCAGGCAGGGTTTGACTAGATTATCTGCAGGCAGGGTGTGACTAGATTATCTGCAGGCAGGGTGTGACTAGATTATCTGCAGGCAGGGTGTGATTTAGATTATCTGCAGGCAGGGTGTGACTAGATTATCTGCAGGCAGGGTGTGACTAGATTATCTGTAGGCAGGGTGTGACTAGATTATCTGCAGGCAGGGTGTGATTTAGATTATCTGCAGGCAGGGTGTGACTAGATTATCTGCAGGCAGGGTGTGACTAGATTATCTGCAGGCAGGGTGTGACTAGATTATCTGCAGGCAGGGTGTGACTAGATTATCTGCAGGCAGGGTGTGACTAGATTATCTGCAGTCACCCTAAAACACACAATATGATGACTGCTCCATAGACCAGACAGTAGTCACAACACGTGATTGGTGCTCTGACCGTCTCAAAGTCATTTGGCTCTACTGGCATAACATAACACAGGAAGGCCTGGCTGAATGAAGGGTTGGTTGGAGGGAGGGAGAGAGAGAGAGAGGGAGAGCGAGAGGGGGAGATGGAGGGAGAGAGAGAGAGAGAGGGAGGGAGAGCGAGAGGGGGAGATGGAGGGAGAGAGAGAGAGAGGGAGGGAGAGCGAGAGGGGGAGATGGAGGGAGAGCGAGAGGGGGAGATGGAGGGAGAGCGAGAGGGGGAGATGGAGGGAGAGCGAGAGGGGGAGATGGAGGGAGAGCGAGAGGGGGAGAGGGAGAGAGTGTGAGAGGGGGAGAGAGAGAGAGAGAAGTGTATTGTTTCTCCCAGCAGCATTAATCACATGAGTCCGATACTGAGCTCTGTCTGTCTCTCCCCCCATATCAGATTAGGCTTGGAGCAGACAGCCTCCTTAGGACACTCCTTGGCCAACATCCACCCTGTATGTTTGTGAGAGAAAGAGTGATAAAGAAGAAAAGCCTTGTTTTTCGAGGGAAAGTGTTGACACGAGAGATGTGTTTTCAGAGTAGTTGGATGGTGTACAGTGGGAACTGGATCAGTTCCTGTTAGAGTTCTTCAATGCTCCAGAGTTTCCTGATGTTCTGAAGATTATTCTGCCTGACAACAGAATAAACTGCTAGAACATTTAAAATGTCACTGCTCTGCTCTCTGGTATTCTTCTTACTGCACTGAGTTTTTACACGCGCACACACACACGCACACGCACGCACACGCACACACACACACACACACACACACACACACACACACACACACACACACACACACACACACACACACACACACACACACACACACACACACACACACACACACACACACACACACACACACACACACACCCAGGTCCCCTTACAGTTGACTCTCCGATCCATCCAGCCGTGTTGTTCTATGTGGTTCTAGAGCCCTGAGGAGCAGAAGGAGGGGGATGAGGGGAGATGTTCTGTTCTGTTGTTCTGTGTGGTTCTAGAGCCATGAGGAGCAGAAGGAGGGGGATGAGGGGAGATGTTCTGTTCTGTTGTTCTAGAACCCTGATGAGGTGAATGAGGGGAGTTCTAATGTTCTGTTCTGTTGTTCTAGAACCCTGATGAGGTGAATGGGGGGAGTTCTAATGTTCTGTTCTGTTGTTCTAGAACCCTGATGAGGTGAATGAGGGGAGTTATAATCTTCTGTTCTGTTGTTCTAGAACCCTGATGAGGTGAATGAGGGGAGTTCTAATGTTCTGTTCTGTTGTTCTAGAACCCTGATGAGGTGAATGGGGGGAGTTCTAATGTTCTGTTCTGTTGTTCTAGAACCCTGATGAGGTGAATGAGGAGAGTTTTAATGTTCTGTTCTGTTGTTCTAGAATCCTGATGAGGTTGATGAGGGGAGTTCTAATGTTCTGTTCTGTTGTTCTAGAACCCTGATGAGGTGAATGGGGGGAGTTCTAATGTTCTGTTCTGTTGTTCTAGAACCCTGATGAGGTGAATGGGGGGAGTTATAATCTTCTGTTCTGTTGTTCTAGAATCCTGATGAGGTTGATGAGGGGAGTTCTAATGTTCTGTTCTGTTGTTCTAGAACCCTGATGAGGTGAATGGGGGGAGTTCTAATGTTCTGTTCTGTTGTTCTAGAACCCTGATGAGGTGAATGGGGGAGTTATAATCTTCTGTTCTGTTGTTCTAGAATCCTGATGAGGTTGATGAGGGGAGTTCTAATGTTCTGTTCTGTTGTTCTAGAACCCTGATGAGGTGAATGGGGGGAGTTCTAATGTTCTGTTCTGTTGTTCTAGAGCCCTGAGGAGCAGAAGGAGGTGGATGAGGGGAGTTCTAATGTTCTGTTCTGTTGTTCTAGAGCCCTGAGGAGCAGAAGGAGGTGGATGAGGGGAGTTCTAATGTTCTGTTCTGTTGTTCTAGAGCCCTGAGGAGCAGAAGGAGGTGGATGAGGGGAGTTCTAATGTTCTGTTCTGTTGTTCTAGAGCCCTGAGGAGCAGAAGGAGGTGGATGAGGGGAGTTCTAATGTTCTGTTCTGTTGTTCTAGAGCCCTGAGGAGCAAAAGGAGGTGGATGAGGGGAGTGATGCCTCTAAGTCAGAGATCAGTCTGGTTTACGAGATAGCCCTCAAGAGGAACCTGTCTGTCTGCTTTGAGGTAAGACACCTAACGCTGTGCGCTCGTGTGTGTGTGTGTGTGTGTGTGTGTGTGTGTGTGTGTGTGGACCGGATCATTGTTCTTCACTCTGTCTCCGTACTCATAAGTTATGATGGGACTAGTTATGATTGGACTAGTTATGATGGGACTAGTTTGAATGGCTCATTGTCCTAGTAGGGCTAGGTGACTCACCCAGATCATTATGTTGCCATCACTCCCACTGCTTTCAGAGTCCTGCATGGTTACCTTGTCTGATGGTTCTCTTTGTGACCATCGGTCTGATATCTATTATAGACCTGGATCAGCCTTTATCACTATTATAGACCTGAATCAGCCTTTATCACCAGTCTATTATAGACTTGAATCAGCCTTTATCACCAGTCTATTATAGACCTGAATCAGCCTTTATCAACAGTCTATTATAGACCTGGATCAGCCTTTATCACCAGTCTATTATAGACCTGAATCAGCCTTTATCACCAGTCTATTATAGACCTGAATCAGCCTTTATCACCAGTCTATTATAGACCTGAATCAGCCTTTATCACCAGTCTATTATAGACCTGGATCAGCCTTTATCACCAGTCTATTATAGACCTGAATCAGCCTTTATCACCAGTCTATTATAGACCTGAATCAGCCTTTATCACCAGTCTATTATAGACCTGAATCATTCTTTATCACCAGTCTATTATAGACCTGAATCAGCCTTTATCACCAGTCTATTATAGACCTGGATCAGCCTTTATCACCAGTCTATTATAGACCTGAATCAGCCTTTATCACCAGTCTATTATAGACCTGAATCAGCCTTTATCACCAGTCTATTATAGACCTGAATCAGCCTTTATCACCAGTCTATTATAGACCTGAATCAGCCTTTATCACCAGTCTATTATAGACCTGAATCAGCCTTTATCACCAGTCTATTATAGACCTGAATCAGCCTTTATCACTATTATAGACCTGAATCAGCCTTTATCACCAGTCTATTATAGACCTGAATCAGCCTTTATCACCAGTCTATTATAGACCTGGATCAGCCTTTATCACCAGTCTATTATAGACCTGAATCAGCCTTTATCACCAGTCTATTATAGACCTGAATCAGCCTTTATCACCAGTCTATTATAGACCTGAATCAGCCTTTATCACCAGTCTATTATAGACCTGAATCAGCCTTTATCACCAGTCTATTATAGACCTGAATCAGCCTTTTATCACCAGTCTATTATAGACCTGAATCAGCCTTTATCACCAGTCTATTATAGACCTGAATCAGCCTTTATCACTATTATAGACCTGAATCAGCCTTTATCACCAGTCTATTATAGACCTGAATCAGCCTTTATCACCAGTCTATTATAGACCTGGATCAGCCTTTATCACCAGTCTATTATAGACCTGAATCAGCCTTTATCACCAGTCTATTATAGACCTGAATCAGCCTTTATCACCAGTCTATTATAGACCTGAATCAGCCTTTATCACCAGTCTATTATAGACCTGAATCAGCCTTTATCACCAGTCTATTATAGACCTGAATCAGCCTTTATCACCAGTCTATTATAGACCTGAATCAGCCTTTATCACCAGTCTATTATAGACCTGAATCAGCCTTTATCACCAGTCTATTATAGACCTGGATCAGCCTTTATCACCAGTCTATTATAGACCTGGATCAGCCTTTATCACCAGTCTATTATAGACCTGAATCAGCCTTTATCACCAGTCTATTATAGGATAACACAACACAAGAGACCCAGGCCAGGATTCAGTGAACTTTCCTCTCCTCTCCTCCTCTCCTCTCCACTCCTGCTCTCCTCTCCACCTCTCCACTCCTCCTCTCCTCTCCACCTCTCCACTCCTCCTCTCCTCCTCTCCTCTCCACTCCTCCTCTCCACTCCTCCTCCTCTCCTCTCCTCTCCTCTCCACCTCTCCACTCCTCCTCTCCTCCTCTCCTCTCCACTCCTCCTCTCCACTCCTCCTCTCCTCCTCTCCTCTCCACTCCTCCTCTCCACTCCTCCTCTCCTCTCCTCCTCTCCTCTCCACTCCTCCTCTCCACTCCTCCTCTCCTCCTCTCCTCTCCACTCCTCCTCTCCACTCCTCCTCTCCTCCTCTTCCTCTCCACTCCTCCTCTCCATCTCTCTCCTCCTCTCCACTCCTCCTCTCCACTCCTCCTCTCCTCCTCATCTCCTCCCTCACTCCTCCTCTCCTCCTCTCCTCCTCCTCCCCTCCTCCCTCTCCACTCCTCCTCTCCTCTCCTCTCCTCTCCACTCCTCCTCTCCTCCTCTCCTCTCCTCTCCTCTCCTCTCCACTCCTCCTCTCCTCTCTCCTCCTCTCCTCTCCTCCTCTCCCTCCTCCTCTCCTCCTCTCTCTCCACTCCTCCTCTCCATCCTCCTCTCCTCCTCTCCTCTCCACTCCTCCTCTCCCTCCTCTCCTCTCTCCTCTCCTCCTCCTCTCCCTCCTCCTCTCCTCCTCTTCCTCTCCACTCCTCCTCTCCACTCCTCCTCTCCTCCTCTTCCTCTCCACTCCTCCTCATCTCCTCCTCCACTCCTCCTCTCCACTCCTCCTCTCCTCCTCTTCCTCTCCACTCCTCCTCTCCTCCTCTCCTCTCCACTCCTCCTCTCCACTCCTCCTCTCCTCCTCTTCCTCTCCACTCCTCCTCTCCTCCTCTCCTCTCCACTTTCTCCGTCTCCACTCTTCCTCTCCACTCCTCCTCTCCACTCCTCATCTCCTCCTCCACTCCTCCTCTCCACTCCTCCTCTCCTCTTCTTCCTCTCCACTCCTCCTCTCCTCATCTCCTCCTCCACTCCACCTCTCCACTCCTCCTCCTCCTCTCCTCTCCCTCCTCCTCTCTCTCCTCTCCCTCCTCTCCTCCTCTCCTCTCCTCCTCCTCTCCACTCCTCCTCTCCACTCCTCCTCTCCTCCTCCTCTCTCCTTCTCCTCTCCTCCTCTCCTCCTCCTCTCTCTCCACTTCTCTCCGTCTCCTCTCCTTCCTCTCTCCTCCTCCTCCTCTCCTCCTCCTCTCCTCCTCCTCCTCTCCCTCCTCCTCTCCTCCTCTCCCTCTCCTCTCCACTTCCTCCTCTCCTCCTCCTCTCCCTCCTCCTCTCCACTCCTCCTCTCCTCCTCTCCCTCCTCCTCTCCTCCTCTCCTCCCTCTCCCTCTCCACTTTCTCCTCTCCACTCCTCCTCTCCTCCTCCTCTTCCTCCTCCTCTCCTCCTCTCCCTCCTCCTCTCCTCCTCCTCCTCTCCTCCTCCTCTCCTCTCCTCCTCTCCACTCCTCCTCTCCTCCTCCTCTCTCCTCCTCTCCACTCCTCCTCTCCTCCTCCTCTCCTCCTCTCCACTCCTCCTCTCCTCCTCCTCCTCCTCCTCCTCTCCTCTCCTCCTCCTCTCCTCTCCTCCTCCTCTCCTCCTCCTCTCCTCCTCCTCTCCACTCCTCCCTCTCCTCTCTCTCCTCTCCACTTCCTCCTCCTCCTCTCCTCCTCCTCCTCTCCTCTCCTCCTCTCCTCCTCCTCTCCTCCTCTCCTCTCCACTCCTCCTCTCCTCCTCTCCCTCCTCTCCTCCTCCTCTCTCCACTCCTCCTCTCCTCCTCCTCTCCTCTCTCCTCTCCTCCTCTCCTCCTCTCCTCTCCACTTTCTCCGTCTCCACTCTTCCTCTCCACTCCTCCTCTCCACTCCTCCTCTCCTCCTCATCTCCTCCTCCACTCCTCCTCTCCACTCCTCCTCTCCTCCTCTTCCTCTCCACTCCTCCTCTCCTCATCTCCTCCTCCACTCCTCCTCTCCACTCCTCCTCTCCTCCTCTTCCTCTCCACTCCTCCTCTCCTCCTCTCCTCTCCACTCCTCCTCTCCACTCCTCCTCTCCACTCCTCCTCTCCTCATCTCCTCCTCCACTCCTCCTCTCCACTCCTCCTCTCCTCCTCTTCCTCTCCACTCCTCCTCTCCTCCTCTCCTCTCCACTCCTCCTCTCCACTCCTCCTCTCCTCCTCTTCCTCTCCACTCCTCCTCTCCTCCTCTCCTCTCCTCCTGTTAACTCCAGTTTATTTAGTTATATTTAGTTATATTTAATATTGAGTTATATTCAGTTATATTCAGTTATATTTAGTTATATTTAATATTTAGTTATATTCAGTTATATTTAGTTATATTTAATATTGAGTTATATTCAGTTATATTCAGTTATATTTAGTGTTTATGTGCAATTATTTTTCTGCAAGCTATTGGTTTTGGAAGATAGTTAGAGATGACAGAAGTCTGGGATCTGTTATTTTCAATAGCGGCAGTAAAATTATTATTAGATCGATTGGACTGCCAGCTAACCTTACTGCCAGCTGCTAGCTTTGCCGATGCTGTTTTGATTTGAACGGGCCATCCTTGTGGAGCTCATGTCGGGGATTTCCTCTGAGGTTTCGGGCGGCTTGGACAGACTCGACTCGGTGCTGAATCGTGACACTTTTAATGGAAGCCTGCTACACCGAGACTGGGAGACCTGGAGTCTGGAGAACACCACAGGAGATTACTCATGCTGGTTCAGCGCAAGGACTGGAGACTGACAAGCTGCAGGGAGGAGAATCAGCCCAGTGAGGATGGCGAGGCAGTGGAAATATGTTCAACGCAAGGCGGAGCAAGGCTACTCACTAGTCGTTGCAACCAACACGGTTTGGACAGTGAAGGACGCTGGCTGACTAGTTCTGCGAGCTATTCCCAAGGAGAGCAACCACTGCCATCTGGAAGACTATTTAAACGTGTTTATTGTTTTGGTCTTTGCACAGTTGTTTAATTATTTCAGCCTTGTGATGTTTATGTACTGCAATTCAGCTTTTGCTGTGAATGTGTAACATGTTAGATGTTTTCGAGGAGGACCACAATGGAACTGTGAATGGAAGTACGCGTTTTGTGTTATCTCTGTCACAGTCAGTGATTTTTGCAGCTTTTACTAAACGAAAGGTTCAGGTCAATAGCAGTAGAGGAGACCGAGACAGAGACAGAGGTTTAAAACCAGACAACACAGAGATCATTCCTCAAACAGCCTCTGTAGTGTGTGTGTGTGTGTGTGTGTGTGTGTGTGTGTGTGTGTGTGTGTCTGTGTGTCAAACAGCTTCTCCAGTCTGTACTGACAGTCTCTGGACAGGATCAGGGCTGTTTTAAGGCGTCCGCATGCTTCCCAGCCAAAACCGTTCGGAACAGTTTGTGCATATATTATGACGACATTTTGTGACGTCTTTGTTCGTTTTGGACTTCGGCTGTCCGGGCACGCAAAACATCTTAGTCAGATGCAAAATTGCGCGACTAAGATCTCCTTAGCAAAAACGTCAAAATTAATGACAGATTTCTTGAGTTGTCTTAGATTAATTCTGACTATTTTAAGGAAGGGTATACTGGCTACGGCGTCTCTAAATGGACAAACAGTACTATTGACGCCTCTTGTTACCTGGGGCGGCAGGTAGCTTAGTGGTTAAGAGCGTTGTGCCAGTAACCGAAAGGTCGCTGGTTCTAATCCCCAAGCCGACTAGGTGAAAACTCTGTTGATGTGCCCTTGAGCAAGGCACTTAACCCTAATTGCTCCTGTAAGTCGCTCTGGATAAGAGCGTCTGCTAAATGACTAAAACAAACAAAACAAACAAACCTGGGGTTGTGTGGTTGCAGTCAAATTTCTTTACACGGAGGGAGAGAGCATGAATATGCCCGTCCCATATAATGTGAGTGAATTTGCACATCCCATATAACGTGGTAACGATGAGTTGAAATCCACTTAGCCTATTGTTTTCTGGCAAATTCATTTATTTTCTTACGCGTGCAGGGTTTCGATATTAACGATGGCCCTCAGGCCCGGGTCCAGTAAAAACATGTATTGACCCAGTGGATCTCGTCACTGGCCCAACACGGCCAGTAACTTCTCAGTGCATTTTTGCATTCCAGTTCAACATTTACCTGCTCTGACGTATAGTTTGCAAAAAGAAAGTCACAAAAAGACAACTAGCGTTCCTCTTGGCTAGCCATGTCGATATCTCTTTTGGAACGTTTGTCTTAAAGGAGCAGCGTCCTATTTTAAAAATCTTCTCAAAATGAAATGGATGCAATTAATACAATGCAATTCTAAAGACTAGAGTAATGACTTGCATTGCTAAATTATATTACACAGCTTTTTAATATATACCGTGTGCCACATCACTTCCTGTTGAACGCGGAATGAGGCAGCGCTCGGTTTGTTGTTTTGGAAAAGTGTCTGAAAAAGTGTCATGTTGGAAAAAGTTTGGTTACTAGCTAGCTACCTTTTTGATTTTGGATCCCGCGACGCGGTTGGCATCCGTTGCTGGGACCGCTGCTATCTGTCCAGGGATCCTGCCGACCGAGGGTCTGATGAAGAGCTGCTTGGCGTAGCAGCTAGCCTAGCTGCCACTGTTAGCTGCCTATCAAACTAGCAGATTTTCCTTGAGGGCTTGAACGCAGCCCGCGATGGGGTTAGCCCTTGTGGCTGGGACTGTGGATTGTCCCTGGCGTGTGGCTGTCTAGAGCCCTACTGTTTATTGCTGTTTCCATCTTCCCTGTGACCTGTCCTGTCTGGAACTGCGGGGAGTAACAGCGTAACCTACGTTGCTACCATGACAAAGACCAAAATCCGGTGGGAGTATCGTTGAGGACAGTGGTGTCTCAGATCTTTTAAAACAAACAAAAAGAGTTCTACTAGCAGTTGTTACAACAACATGAAAATAGCTTCAAGTGTTTTGTCCAAATACTGGTGCATTCAACTAATAAAAGACTGGACGACCTGAAGAACAGTTTGCAGTTCTCCCAGGGTCAGCTCAATGAGTTTAAACAGGAGAATGACAAGATGACAGCAATCTGTAAGTCATTGAGAGAGGACATCAGTTCTGTGTGTGAATCCCTGATAGAAATCTGATTATCTCGAGGGACAATCAAGGCTGAATAACATTGTTGTAGACGGAATTGCAGAATCTCCACATGAGACCTGGACAGAGTCCGAGTGAGGGAAATTATCTCGGAGAAACTGAAGATGGACCACAGGAAGATGGAACACGCCCACAGGACTAGAAAACCCACAGCACAGTGAGAGACAGAATTACAACAAAAAAATCCAGAAAAACGCATGTCAAAAATGTTATAAATTGATTTGAATTTTAATGAGGGAAATACGTATTTGACCCCTCTGCAAAACATGACTTAGTACTTGGTGGCAAAACCCTTGTTGGCAATCACAGAGGTCAGACGTTTCTTGTAGTTGGCCACCAGGTTTGCACACATCTCAGGAGGGATTTTGTCCCACTCCTCTTTGCAGATCTTCTCCAAGTCATTAAGGTTTCGAGGCTGACGTTTGGCAACTCGAACCTTCAGCTCCCTCCACAGATTTTCTATGGGATTAAGGTCTGGAGACTGGCTAGGCCACTCCAGGACCTTAATGTGCTTCTTCTTGAGCCACTCCTTTGTTGCCTTGGCCGTGTGTTTTGGGTCATTGTCATGCTGGAATACCCATCCATGACCCATTTTCAATGCCCTGGCTGAGGGAAGGAGGTTCTCACTCAAGATTTGACGGTATATGACCCCGTCCATTATCCCTTTGATACGGTGAAGTTGTCCTGTCCCCATAGCAGAAAAACACCCCCAAAGCATAATGTTTCCACCTCCATGTTTGACGGTGGGGATGGTGTTCTTGGGGTCATAGGCAGCATTTCTCCTCCTCCAAACCTGGCGAGTTGAGTTGATGCCAAAGAGCTCGATTTTGGTCTCATCTGACCACAACCTCTGAATCATTCAGATGTTCACTGGCAAACTTCAGACGGGCCTGTATATGTGCTTTCTTGAGCAGGGGGACCTTATGGGCGCTGCAGGATTTCAGTCCTTCACGGCGTAGTGTGTTACCAATTGTTTTCTTGGTGACTATGGTCCCAGCTGCCTTGAGATCATTGACAAGATCCTCCTGTGTAGTTCTGGGCTGATTCCTCACCGTTCTCATGATCATTGCAACTCCACGAGGTGAGATCTTGCATAGAGCCCCAGGCCGAGGGAGATTGACAGTTCTTTTGTGTTTCTTCCATTTGCGAATAATCGCACCAACTGTTGTCACCTTCTCACCAAGCTGCTTGCCGATGGTCTTGTAGCCCATTCCAGCCTTGTGTAGGTCTACAATCTTGTCCCTGACATCCTTGGAGAGCTCTTTGGTCTTGGCCATGGTGGAGAGTTTGGAATCTGATTGATTGATTGCTTCTGTGGACAGGTGTCTTTTATACAGGTAACAAGCTGAGATTATAATAATAATAATAATAATATGCCATTTAGCAGACGCTTTTATCCAAAGCGACTTACAGTCATGCGTGCATACATTTTTGTGTATGGGTGGTCCTGGGGATCGAACCCACTACCTTGGCGTTACAAGCGCTGTGCTCTACCAGCTGAGCTACAGAGGACCACAGGAGCACTCCCTTTAAGAGTGTGCTCCTAATCTCAGCTCGTTACCTGTATAAAAGACACCTGGGAGCCAGAAATCTTTCTGATTGAGAGGGGGTCAAATACTTATTTCCCTCATTAAAATGCAAATCAATTTATAACATTTTTGACATGCGTTTTTCTGGATTTTTTTGTTGTTATTCTGTCTCTCAATGTTCAAATAAACCTACCGTTAAAATTATAGACTGATCATTTCTTTGTCAGTGGGAAAACGTACAAAATCAGCAGGGGATCAAATACTTTTTTCCCTCACTGTATATTCTGAGCCTTATCCCAGTAATGCGTAGAGAAGAACTCATGTCAAGTGTTATTGAAGTACTGTGGCTACCTGCCTCATCTAAAGGCTTTTATTTTGGGGTGTTGCTATAGTCCACCAAGTGCTAACAGTCAGTATCTAAATAATATGTGTGAAATGCTTGATAGTGTATGTGATGTAAATGCTCAAATGGAAGCTTCTCACTGTAACCAGTGCCTGTAATCTGGTTCAGGTTATTAATCAACCTACCAGTGCCTGTAATCTGGTTCAGGTTATTAATCAACCTACCAGTGCCTGTAATCTGGTTCAGGTTATTAATCAACCTACCAGTGCCTGTAATCTGGTTCAGGTTATTCATCAACCTACCAGTGCCTGTAATCTGGTTCAGGTTATTAATCAACCTACCAGTGCCTGTAATCTGGTTCAGGTTATTAATCAACCTACCAGTGCCTGTAATCTGGTTCAGGTTATTAATCAACCTACCAGTGCCTGTAATCTGGTTCAGGTTATTAATCAACCTACCAGTGCCTGTAATCTGGTTCAGGTTATTAATCAACCTACCAGTGCCTGTTTTCTGGTTCAGGTTATTAATCAACCTACCAGGGTGTTTACAAACACTACAGGAACAAGATCATCCACATGTATCGATCACATTTTTACTAATACTGTAGAACTTTGTTCTGAAGCTGTATCCGTACCCATTGGATGCAGTGATCACAATATAGTGCCTATATCTAGGAGAACCAGGGTTCCAAAAGCTGGGCTTAAAATAGTGTATTTTTGCTGTAACTCTTACAGTGGGGAAAAAAGTATTTAGTCAGCCACCAATTGTGCAAGTTCTCCCACTTAAAAAGATGAGGGAGGCCTGTAATTTTCATCATAGGTACACGTCAACTATAACAGACAAAATGAGAAAAGAAAATCCAGAAAATCACATTGTAGGATTTTTTATGAATTTATTTGCAAATTATGGTGGAAAATAAATATTTGGTCAATAACAAAAGTTTCTCAATACTTTGTTATATATCCTTTGTTGGCAATGACACAGGTCAAACGTTTTCTGTAAGTCTTCACAAGGTTTTCACACACTGTTGCTTGTATTTTGGCCCATTCCTCCATGCAGATCTCCTCTAGAGCAGTGATGTTTTGGGGCTTTCAACTCCCTCCAAAGATTTTCTATGGGGATGAGATCTGGAGACTGGCTAGGGCACTCCAGGACCTTGAAATGCTTCTTACGAAGCCACTCCTTCGTTGCCCGGGCGGTGTGTTTGGGATCATTGTCATGCTGAAAGACCCAGCCACGTTTCATCTTCAATGCCCTTGCTGATGGAAGGAGGTTTTCACTAAAAATCTCACGATACATGGCCCTATTCATTCTTTCCTTTACACGGATCAGTCGTCCTGGTCCCTTTGCAGAAAAACAGCCCCAAAGCATGATGTTTCCACCCCCATGCTTCACAGTAGGTATGGTGTTCTTTGGATGCAACTCAGCATTCTTTGTCCTCCAAACACGACAAGTTGAGTTTTTACCAAAAAGTTATATTTTGGTTTCATCTGACCATATGACATTCTCCCAATCCTCTTCTGGATCATCCAAATGCACTCTAGCAAACTTCAGACGGGCCTGGACATGTACTGGCTTAAGGAGGGGGACACGTCTGCACTGCAGGATTTGAGTCCCTGGCGGCTTAGTGTGTTATTGATGGTAGGCTTTGTCACTTTGGTCCCAGCTCCCTGCAGGTCATTCACTAGGTCCCCCCGTGTGGTTCTGGGATCTTTGCTCACCGTTCTTGTGATCATTTTGACCCCACGGGGTGAGATCTTGCGTGGAGACCCAGATCGAGGGAGATTATCTGTGGTCTTGTATGTCTTCCATTTCCTAATAATTGCTCCCACAGTTGATTTCTTCAAACCAAGCTGCTTACCTATTGCAGATTCAGTCTTCCCAGCCTGGTGCAGGTCTACAATTTTGTTTCTGGTGTCCTTTGACAGCTCTTTGGTCTTGGCCATAGTGGAGTTTGGAGTGTGACTGTTTGAGGTTGTGGACAGGTGTCTTTTATAGTGATAACAAGTTCAAACAGGTGCCATTAATACAGGTAACGAGTGGAGGACAGAGGAGCCTCTTAAAGAAGAAGTTACAGGTCTGTGAGAGCCAGAAATCTTGCTTGTTTGTAGGTGACCAAATACTTATTTTCCACCATAATTTGCAAATAAATTCATAAAAAATCCTACAATGTGATTTTCTGGATTTTTTCCCCTCAATTTGTCTGTCATAGTTGACGTGTACCTATGATGAAAATTACAGGCCTCTCTCATCTTTTTAAGAGGGAGAACTTGCACAATTGGTGGCTGACTAAATACTTTTTTTCCCCCACTGTATGTGGATGATGTAAAAAATATTGATGTCATTTATAAGGAGCATCCAGATGCTGCACTTGATTAATTTATTAAAATGCCAATTATTGAGAAACATGCACCTGTTAAAAGTTAGTGGAATTTCTTTCCTTCTTAATGCGTTTGCGCCAATCAGTTGGGTTGTGACAAGGTAGGGGTGGTATATAGAAGATAGCCCTATTTGGTAAAAGACCATGTCCATATTATGGCAAGAACAGCTCAAATAAGCAAAGAGAAACGACAGTCCATCATTACTTAAAGACATGAAGGTCAGTCAATCCAGAAAATTTCAAGAACTTTGAAAGTTTCTTCAAGTGTAGTCGCAAAAACCATCAAGCGCTATGATGAACCTGGCTCTCATGAGGACCGCCACAGGAAAGGAAGACCCAGAGTTACCTCTGCTGCAGAGGATAAGTTCATTAGAGTTACCAGCCTCAGAAATTGCAGCCCAAATAAATGCTTCACAGAGGTCAAGTAACAGACACATTTCAACATCAACTGTTCAGAGGAGACTGCGTGAATCAGGCCTTCATGGTCGAATTACTGCAAAGAAACCACTACTAAAGGACACCAATAAGAAGAAGAGACCTGTTTGGGCCAAGAAACACGAGCAATGGACATTAGACCGGTGGAAATCTGTCCTTTGGTCTTATGAGTCCAAATTTGAGATTTTTGGTTCCAACCGCCGTGTCTTTGTGAGACGAAGAGTAGGTGAATGGATGATGATCTCCACATGTGTGGTTCTCACCATGAAGCATGGAGGAGGAGGTGTTATGGTGTGGGGATGCTTTGCTGGTGACACCGTCTGTGATTTATTTAGAATTCAAGGCACACTTAACCAGCATGGCTACCACAGCATTCTGCAGCGATACTCCATCCCATCTGGTTTGGGCTTAGTGGGACTATCATTTGTTTTTCAACAGGACAATGACCCAACACACCTCCAGGCTGTGTAAGGGCTATTTGACCAATAAGGAGAGTGATGGAGTGCTGCATTAGATGACTTGGCCTTCACAATCACCCGACCTCAACCCGATTGAGCTGGTTTGGGATGAGTTGGACTGCAGAGTGAAGGAAATAGCCATCAAGTGCTCAGCATATGTGGGAACTCCATCAAGACTTTTGCAAAAGCATTCCAGGTGACTACCTCATGAAGCTGGATGAGAGAATGCCAAGAGTGTGCAAAGCTGTCATCAAGGCAAAGGGTGACTACTTTGAAGAAACTAAAATCAAAAATATATTTTGATTTGTTTAACACTTTTTTGGTTACTACATGATTTGATATGTGTTATTTAATAGTTTTGATGTCTTCACTATTATTCTACAATGTAGAAAATAGTAAAAATATAGAAAAACCCTTGAATGAATAGGTATGTCCAAACATTTGACTGGTACTGTAAGTATTCACACCCCTGAGTCAATGCATGTTAGAATCACCTTTGGCAGCGATTACTGCTGTGAGTCTCTCTGGGTAAGTCTCTAAGAGCTTTGCACACCTGGATTGTACAATATTTGCACAATATTATACAATTCTTCAAGCTCTGTCATGTTGGTTGTTGATCATTGCTAGACAGCAATTTTCAAGTCTTGCCATAGATTTTCAAGCCGATTTAAGTCAAACTGTAACCAGGCCATTTAGGAACATTCTGTGTCATCTTGGTAAGGAACTCCAGTTTATATTTGGCCTTGTGTTTTAGGTTATTGTCTTGCTGAAAGGTGAATTTGTCTCCAAGTGTCTGTTGGAAAGCGGACTGAACCAGGTTTTCCTCTAGGATTATGCCTGTGCTTAGCTCTATTCCATTAAAATGTATTCAATCCATTTTGAATTCAGGCTGTAAAGTCCAGGGGTATGAAGACTTTCTGAAGGCTTTCTGAAGGCTCTGTACATGGTCAGTAGTGCGATGGTTGGGAAGAAAGCCAATTTGACATTTACTTATTACATTTTCTTTTCTTGAAGAAAGGTTTGGATTCTTGAATTAAAAATGCTGCTCCCAGGTCCCTCTCTCTCTCTCTCTGCTATCTCTCTCTCTCTCTCTCTCTCTCTGCTATCTCTCTCTCTCTCTCTCTCTCTCTCTCTCTCTCTCTCTCTCTCTCTCTCTCTCTCTCTCTCTCTCTCTCTCTCTCTCTCTCTCTCTCTCTCTCTCTATCTCTCTGTCTCTCTCTCTCTCTCTTTCCAGCTCTGTAATCACCCCCCTATTTCTCTCTCTCTCTCTCTCTCTCTCTTGCTCTGTCTCTCTCTCAATTCAATTTCAATTAAATGTAATTTCAATTTTAATTTAAGGGGCTTTATTGGCATGGGAAACATATGTTTACATTGCCAAAGCAAGTGAAATAGGTATTACATGTCTCTCTCTCTCCTGGAAAGAGGGAACAGACAGGGATGTAAGAGGTCAGACGAGCCAGCCGAGTCTTGCCGTCCAAAGCGCTCTAGGAGGCCGTTCCTTCTCTTGCTAGAACAAAATATGTACCTGCTGCCTACTGACCTTGTACTGACGAACCTGCCTTGTACTGACGAACCTGCCTTGTACTGATGAACCTGCCTTGTATTGACGAACCTGCCTTGTACTGACGACCCTGCCTTGTACTGACGAACCTGCCTTGTACTGACGACCCTGCCTTGTACTGACGAACCTGCCTTGTACTGACGAACCTGCCTTGTACTGACGAACCTGCCTTGTACTGACGAACCTGCCTTGTACTGACGAACGCAATGCTTGTCAGTGTCCGACGACTTGACATTGAGCCAATCAGATAGCACAAACCTCCATGTGGGGGAGCCGACAGGAGTGACAACAAAAAGGGAAAAATAGGGCATTTTCCCGGGTGTAATCCACCCCCTTTTCATCAGGATTGTTCTAATTAAAACTATAAAGCTTCGTAATACATCTATTGTTTTCTAGAGCAAGTCTTTACATCTTTAACATCTAGCTAAGGAGTTGTGTGCTTGAAGAAGGATTTTTTAGTTAGCTAGATAACGTTAGCTTGCTAACTGAGCCAGGCAGGCAGTGACACACACTTCATATGGAACAAATGGGGTGGTAAGTTACACTAAATGCTTTACCAAGCTAGCTATCTATCTAGCAAGATGATGAAGAAATCATTTCATTCACTCTCCATTTTCCCATACTGCCAGT
>NW_025533536.1:757500-792500 GCF_020615455.1 Coregonus clupeaformis | reverse complement strand
TCCTCCCCTCCCTCCTCTACCTCCCTCCCACCCTCCTCTACCTCCCTCCTCCCTCCATCCTCCTCTACCTCCCTCCTCTATCTCCCTCCACCCTCCTCTACCTCCACCCTCCTCTACCTCCCTCCTCTACCTCCCTCCTCTACCTCCCTCCACCCTCCTCTACCTCCCTCCTCTACCTCCCTCCTCTACCTCCCTCCACCCTCCTCACCTCCCCTCTACCTCCCTCCTCTACCTCCCTCCTCTCCTCCCTCCACCCTCCTCTACCTCCCTCCTCTACCTCCCTCCACCCTCCTCTACCTCCCTCCTCCTCCTCTACCTCCCTCTCTACCTCCCTCCACCCTCCTCTACCTCCCTCCTCCCTCCTCTACCTCCCTCCTCTACCTCCCTCCACCCTCCTCTACCTCCCTCCTCTACCTCCCTCCACCCTCCTCTACCTCCCTCCTCTATCCCCCTCCTCTACCTCCCTCTCCTCCCTCCTCTACCTCCCTCCCCACCCTCCTCTACCTCCCTCCTCTACCACCCTCCTCTACCTCCCTCCACCCTCCTCTACCTCCCTCCACCCTCCTCTACCTCCCTCCTCTACCTCCCTCCTCTACCTCCCTCCTCTACCTCTCTCCACCCTCCTCTACCTCCCTCCTCCCTCCTCTACCTCCCTCTTCTACCTCCCTCCTCTACCTCCCTCCTCTACCTCCCTCCTCTACCTCCCTCCTCTACCTCCCTCCACCCTCCTCTACCTCCCTCCTCTACCTCCCTCCTCTACCCCCCTCCTCTACCTCCCTCCACCCTCCTCTACCTCCCTCCTCTACCTCCCTCCACCCTCCTCTACCTCCCTCCTCCCTCCATCCTCCTCTACCTCCCTCCTCTATCTCCCTCCACCCTCCTCTACCTCCCTCCTCTACCTCCCTCCTCTACCTCCCTCCTCTACCTCCCTCCCTACCTCCTCGCCTCCCTCCACCTCCCTCCACCCCTCCTCTACCTCCCTCCTCTACCTCCCTCCACCCTCCTCTACCTCCCTCCTCTACCTCCCCTCCACCCTCCTCTACCTCCCTCCTCTACCTCCCTCCACCCTCCTCACCTCCCTCCTCCCTCCTCTACCTCCACCCTCCTCTACCTCCTCCCTCCTCCCTCCTCTACCTCCCTCCTCTACCTCCCTCCACCCTCCTCTACCTCCCTCCACCCTCCTCTACCTCCCTCCTCTACCTCCCTCCACCCTCCTCTACCTCCCTCCTCTACCTCCCTCCACCCTCCTCTACCTCCCTCCTCTCCTCCCTCCACCCTCCTCACCTCCCTCCTCTACCTCCCTCCTCCCTACTCTACCTCCCTCCTCTACCTCCCTCCTCCCTCCTCTACCTCCCTCCTCTACCTCCCTCCTCCCTCCTCTGCCTCCCTCCTCCTCTCCTCCCTCCACCCTCCTCTCCTCCCTCCTCCCTCCACCCTCCTCTACCTCCCTCCTCTACCTCCCTCCACCCTCCTCTACCTCCCTCCTCTACCCTCCTCTACCTCCCTCCGCTACCTCCCTCCATCCTCCTCTACCTCCGACCTCCCTCCTCTGCCTCCCTCCTCTACCTCCCTCCTCTACCTCCCTCCACCCTCCCTCTACCTCCCTCCTCTGCCTCCCTCCTCTACCTCCCCTCCACCCTCCTCTATCCCCCTCCTCTACCTCCCTCCTCTACCTCCCTCCACCCTCCTCTATCCCCCTCCTCTACCTCCCTCCTCCACCCTCCTCTACCTCCCTCCTCTACCTCCCTCCACCCTCCTCTACCTCCCTCCCCCCTCCTCTACCTCCCTCCACCCTCCTCTACCTCCCTCCTCTACCTCCCTCCACCCTCCTCTACCTCCCTCTTCCACCTCTCTTCATCCCCTTCATAATCTACGACCTAAAGAGGAACTATTGATCTGTGAACAGATTCATCCCCTCAGTAACCACTGATGTCAACATCAAATACAGCTGTTCCAAATGGCACCCTATTCCCTATATAGTGCACTACAGTTGAACATGGCACATAGGGCTCTGGTCAGAAATAGTGCACTCTATAGGGAATAGGGTGCCATTTGGGACGCACTCATGCACTGAGTTACAGTCCCACGTAATGTTGAACATGGATCTGCCATTTTGAATTTCCTCACTGTGTCATGAGTTGGAGCGAGAGGGATGCATGTTGTCCCAAATGGAACCCTAGTGCATAACTATGGTCCCTGGTCTAAAGTAGTGCACTATAAAGGGAATAAGGGGCTGTTTGGGATACAGCCTCTGTGATGTTGGATGGCTCTTAGCGTGAAGCTTCGTGCTACATAACACTGTTGTTGGTATATTTAGTCACACTTTATATCCAATTGCACAGGTTTAGGGTTAACGGACTAGTTGTAATTAGACAGTAACTACTTTAGTAAGTCATAAACAGAATTTGACAAGTTTCTTCTTTCAGTACAATTCATTCATGATCTTAATACATGTGCTTTGTGGGTGACTGCATCGCTTCAGACTAGTTACAGACTGCTAGTTATGGGTGTTTCTATAAATAAAGGGGCCAAATAGTTTGATATGACGATACAATATGTAGTTACAGGAATAAGTGTCAAGATAGACACAATGAGACCATAACTCCTAGCAACAACACAATGAGACCGTAACTCCTAGCAACAACACAATGAGACCATAACTCCTAGCAACAACACAATGAGACATTAACTCCTAGCAACAACACAATGAGACCATAACTCCTAGCAACAACACAATGAGACCATAACTCCTAGCAACAACAAAACATCTTCATTCAAAATGTCACATGAGGAGCCTCCCGAGTGGCGCAGTGGTCTAAGGCACTACATCACAGTGCTAGAGGCGTCACTACAGATCCGGGTTCGATCCCGGGCTGTGTCGCGGCCGGCCGCAACCAGGAGACCCATGAGGCGGCGCACAATTGACCCAGCGTCATCCGGGTTAGGGGAGGGTTTGGTCGACTGGGATGTCCTTGTCCCATCGCGCTCTAGCGACTCCTTGTGGCGGCCGGGTGCATGCACGCTGACTTCGGTTGCCAGTTGTACGGTGTTTCCCCCGACACATTGATGCGGCTGGCTTCCGGGTTAAGCGAGCAATGTGTCGGGCGACACTGTGGGATACCCCCAGACAGGGCCAACCGGGCAGGATATAACCCCACCCACTTTGCCAAAGCACAGCCCCCACACCACCAGAGGGATATCAACAGACCACCAACCTACTACCCTGAGACAAGGCT
Source organism: Coregonus clupeaformis (assembly GCF_020615455.1). Lineage (NCBI taxonomy): Eukaryota > Metazoa > Chordata > Actinopteri > Salmoniformes > Salmonidae > Coregonus > Coregonus clupeaformis. The sequence goes on along the minus strand of NW_025533536.1, from coordinate 789,264 downwards.
GAGTATAGCCCACGAAGATCTCCTCCACTGTACGAGCCTGAGGGGGCGACAAACCAGACAGGAAGGTCACGTCAGTGACTCAACCCACTCAAGTGACGCACCCCTCCTAGGGACGGCATGGAAGAGGACTAGTAAGCCAGTGACTCAGCCCCCGTAATAGGGTCAGAGGCAGAGAATCCCCGTGGAGAGAGGGGAGCCGGCCAGGCAGAGACAGCAAGGGGGGTTTGTCGCTCCAGTGCCTTGCCGTTCACCTTCGCACCCCTGGGCCAGACTACACTCAATCATAGGAAGAGATGAGTCTTCAGTAAAGACTTAAAGGTCGAGACAGAGTCTGCGTCTCTCACATGGATAGGCAGACCATTCCATAAAAATTGAGCTCTATAGGAGAAAGCCCTGCCTCCAGCTGTTTGCTTAGAAATTCTAGGGACAATAAGGAGGCCTGCATCTTGTGACCTTAGCGTACGTGTAGGTAAATTAGCAGTAAAACCTTGAAATCAGCCCTAGCCTTAACAGGAAGCCAATGTAGAGAGGCTGGTACTGGAGGAATATGATCAAATGTATTGGTTCTAGTCAAGATTCTAGCAGCCGTGTTAAGCACTAATTGAAGTTTATTTAGTGCTTTATCCGGGGAGAGTAGAGCATTGCAGTAGTCTAATCTAGAAGTGACAAAAGCATGGATTAGCTTTTCTGCATAATCTTTTGACAAAAAAGTTTCTGATTTTTGCAATGTTACGAAGATGGAAAAAAAGCTGTCCTTGAAATATTCTTGATATGTTCGTCAAAAGAGAGATCAGGGTCCAGAGTAACGCCGAGGTCCTTCACCGTTTTTCTTGAGACGACTGTACAACCATCAAGATTAATTGTCAGATCCAACAGAAGATCTCTTTGTTTCTTGGGACCTAGAACTAGCATCTCTGTTTTGTCCGAGTTTAAAAGTACAATATTTGCCGCCATCCACATCCTTATGTCTGAAACACAGGCTTCCAGGGTAGGCAATTGTGGGGCTTCACCATGTTTCATCGAAATGTAGAGCTGTGTGTCGTCCGCATAGCAATGAAAGTTAACATTGTGTTTCCGAATGACATCACCAAGAGGTAGAATATATAGTGAAAACAATAGTGGTCCTAAAACGGAACCTTGAGGAACACCGAAACTTACAATTGATTTGTCAGAGGACAAACCATCCACAGAGACGAACTGATATCTTTCAGACAGATAAGATCTAAATCAGGCAAGAACTTGTCCGTGTCGACCAATTAAGGTTTCCAATCTCTCCAAAACAATGTGGTGATCGATGGTGTCAAAAGCAGCACTAAGGTCTAGGAGCACGAGGACAGATGCAGAGCCTTGGTCTGACGCCATTAAAAGGTAATTTACCACCTTCACGAGTGCAGTCTCAGTGCTATGATGGGGTCTAAAACCAGACTGAAGGGTTTCTTATACATTATTTGTCTTCAGGAAGGCAGTGAGTTGCTGCACAACAGCTTTTTCAAAAAAAATTGAGAGGAGATTCGACTGATTCGTTTTTTACATTTTCTGGATCAAGGTTTGGCTTTTTCAAGAGAGGCTTTATTACTGCCAATTTTAGTTAGTCTTGTACACATCCAGTGGATAGGGAGCCATTTATTATGTTCAACATAGGAGGGCCAAGCACAGGAAGTGGCTCTTTCAGTAGTTTAGTTGGAATATATGTTACTGTATAACTTCAGACTAGTTACAGACTACTAGTTATAAGTAACTGCATAACTTCAGACTAGTAACAGATTACTGTAACTTCAGGGAAACTAGGTGGAGTGAATAACCATGCTGCTGTTTGATTAATTATTGAAATCCCAGCTTACTGAGAAGAGAGAAAATGGATGCCTCGTGAAAATAATTCAGTTCCTTATATAACTGTAGTGGTGATAAAGAAGCTCTCCTCAAGGCCTAGTAATGATGTTATCTGAAGTATGTGAGGAATGCTCAAGGCTTATCTCTTTACATCTGTTGTATAATACAACTCACACACACTCTATTCCCTAAATAGTGACATAATTTAAGGCACTTAGGGCTCTGGTCAAATACAGTACACTAGGTACACTATTTACGGTACCTTTTGGGACATGCACTGGGAGGGAGGGAGGGAGAGAGAGGGAGAGAGGGAGAGAGGGAGAGAGGGAGGGAGAGAGAGAGAGAGAGAGAGAGAGAGAGAGAGAGAGAGAGAGAGAGAGAGAGAGAGAGAGAGAGAGAGAGAGAGAGAGAGAGAGAGAGAGAGAGAGAGAGAGAGAGAGAGAGAGAGATTATATTGTGGACCACCTGACACTGCAGACACATCCACACACTCACTGTGCAATTCACATACTCACAGGGAGGACACATCTCTCCTTCAGATGGGGAAACGTCATATTCTGTCCCAATCAAATCTCGCCAGCTCATAAAGGACCTTGAAATGAAGAGCATCCTCTCCTATGTCTGTCTCCCCCTCCCCAGGTCTTGAAGGAGAGCGGTCCCCCTCACATGAAGAGCTTCCTGACCCGTGTGTCCGTAGGGGAGTTCTCAGCGGAGGGTGAGGGGAACAGTAAGAAGCTGTCCAAGAAGAGGGCTGCCCTCTCCATTCTCCAGGACCTCAAGAAACTCCCCTTCACCCCGTTAGTGGAGAAACCCAAACTACACTACAAGAAACGCCCCAAGACCATCCTCAAGGTACCAGGGTTGGGGGGCTTGGAAAGGGACTGGAGATGGGGTATAGGAATGGGGCTGGCGTTTGGACTTGGGTTGAGGCTTGGGGGGCTCAACCACCAAACAACCATGTAGCTTTCTAAATCAAAGGTTGAAAATAGTCCCCTGTAGCTCAGTTGGTAGAGCATGGCGCTTGCAACGCCAGGGTTGTGGGTTCGATTCCCACGGGGGGCCAGTGTGAAAAATGTATGCACTCACTAACTGTAATTCTCTCTGGATAAGAGTGTCTGCTAAATTACTAAAAATGTAAATGTTCTGGTCATTCAGAACCTGGTCCTAACTAAGGACAAGAACATATGTGTTTACCCTCTCTCCTTCTCTCCTCTCGCTCTCTCCATCTTTCTCTCCCTCCCTCCACTCCTCCCTCAGACGGGTCCAGATTATGGCCAGGGGATGAACCCCATCAGTAGACTGGCTCAGATACAACAGGCCAAGAAGGAGAAGGAACCAGAATACCTGTTACTGTCTGAGAGAGGCATGCCCCGACGCAGAGAGTTCATCATGCAGGTATGGAGAGATGGGGTGGAGGGATAGAGAGATGGGGGGTGGAGGGATAGAGAGATGGGGTGGAGGGATAGAGAGATGGGGGTGGAGGGATAGAGAGATGGGGGTGGGGGTGAGAGATGGGGGTGGAGGGATAGAGAGATGGGGGGGTGGAGGGATAGAGAGATGGGGTGTAGGGATAGAGAGATGGGGGGTGGAGGGATAGAGAGATGGGGGGTGGGGGATAGAGAGATGGGGGGTGGAGGGATAGAGAGATGGGGGGGTGGAGGGATAGAGAGATGGGGGGTGGGGGGATAGAGAGATGGAGGGATAGAGAGATGGGGTGGAGGGATAGAGAAGATGGGGGTGGAGGGATAGAGAGATGGGGTGGAGGGATAGAGAGATGGAGGTGGAGGGATAGAGAGATGGGGGGTGGAGGGATAGAGAGATGGGGTGGAGGGATAGAGAGATGGGGGTGGAGGGATAGGGAGATGGGGGTGGAGGGATAGAGAGATGGGGGGGTGGAGGGATAGAGAGATGGGGGGTGGAGGGATAGAGAGATGGGGCGGCGGGATAGAGAGATGGGGTGGGGGGATAGAGAGATGGGGTGGAGGATAGAGAGATGGGGGGGGTGGAGGGATAGAGAGATGGGGTGGAGGGATAGAGAGATGGGGTGGAGGGATAGAGAGATGGGGTGGAGGGATAGAGAGATGGGGTGGAGGGATAGAAGATGGGGGGTGGAGGGATAGAGAGATGGGGTGGAGGGATAGAGAGATGGGGTGGAGGGATAGAGAGATGGGGGGTGGAGGGATAGAGAGATGGGGTGGAGGGATAGAGAGATGGGGTGGCGGGATAGAGAATGGGGGTGGAGGGATAGAGAGATGGGGTGGAGGGATAGAGAGATGGGGGGATAGAGAGATGGGGTGGAGGGATAGAGAGATGGGGTGGAGGGATAGAGAGATGGGGTGGAGGGATAGAGAGATGGGGGGTGGAGGGATAGAGAGATGGGGTGGAGGGATAGAGAGATGGGGTGGCGGGATAGAGAGATGGGGGGTGGAGGGATAGAGAGATGGGGTGGAGGGATAGAGAGATGGGGTGGAGGGATAGAGAGATGGGGTGGAGGGATAGAGAGATGGGGGGTGGAGGGATAGAGAGATGGGGTGGAGGGATAGAGAGATGGGGTGGAGGGATAGAGAGATGGGGTGGAGGGATAGAGAGATGGGGGGTGGAGGGATAGAGAGATGGGGTGGAGGGATAGAGAGATGGGGGGGAGGGATAGAGAGATGGGGTGGAGGGATAGAGAGATGGGGGGTGGAGGGATAGAGAGATGGGGGGTGGAGGGATAGAGAGATGGGGTGGAGGGATAGAGAGATGGGGGGTGGAGGGATAGAGAGATGGGGGGTGGAGGGATAGAGAGATGGGGGTGGAGGGATAGAGAGATGGGGGGTGGAGGGATAGAGAGATGGGGGGTGGAGGGATAGAGAGATGGGGTGGAGGGATAGAGAGATGGGGTGGAGGGATAGAGAGATGGGGGGTGGAGGGATAGAGAGACGGGGGGTGGAGGGATAGAGAGATGGGGTGGAGGGATAGAGAGATGGGGTGGAGGGATAGAGAGTGGAGGGTGGAGGGATAGAGAGATGGGGGGTGGAGGAATAGAGAGATGGGGGGTGGAGGGATATAGAGATGGGGGTGGAGGGATAGAGAGATGGGGGTGGAGGGATAGAGAGATGGGGTGGAGGGATAGAGAGATGGGGGAGGGATAGAGAGATGGGGGGAGGGGTAGAGAGATGGGGGGGAGGGATAGAGAGATGGGGGGGTGGAGGAATAGAGAGATGGGGGTGGAGGAATAGAGAGATGGGGTGGAGGAATAGAGATGGGGGGGTGGAGGGATAGAGAGATGGGGTGGAGGGATAGAGAGATGGGGGGAGGGATAGAGAGATGGGGGGTGGAGGGATAGAGAGATGGGGGGTGGAGGGATAGAGAGATGGGGGAGGGATAGAGAGATGGGGGGAGGGATAGAGAGATGGGGGTGGAGGAATAGAGAGATGGGGGGTGGAGGGATATAGAGATGGGGGTGGAGGGATAGAGAGATGGGGGGTGGAGGGATAGAGAGATGGGGTGGAGGGATAGAGAGATGGGGGGAGGGATAGAGAGATGGGGGGGAGGGATAGAGAGGGGGGGGAGGATAGAGAATGGGGTGGAGGAATAGAGAGATGGGGTGGAGGAATAGAGATGGGGGGGGGTGGAGGGATAGAGAGATGGGGTGGAGGGATAGAGAGATGGGGTGGAGGGATAGAGAGATGGGGTGGAGGGATAGAGAGATGGGGGGGGGAGGAATAGAGAGATGGGGTGGAGGAATAGAGAGATGGGGTGGAGGGATAGAGAGATGGGGGTGGAGGAATAGAGAGATGGGGTGGAGGAATAGAGAGATGGGGTGGAGGGATAGAGAGATGGGGTGGAGGGATAGAGAGATGGGGGGTGGAGGAATAGAGAGATGGGGTGGAGGAATAGAGAGATGGGGTGGAGGGATAGAGAGATGGGGGTGGAGGAATAGAGAGATGGGGTGGAGGGATAGAGAGATGGGGGGTGGAGGTATAGAGAGATGGGGTGGAGGGATAGAGATGGGGGGGGTGGAGGGATAGAGAGATGGGGGTGGAGGGATAGAGAGATGGGGTGGAGGGATAGAGAGATGGGGGTGGAGGGATAGAGAGATGGGGTGGAGGGATAGAGAGTTGGGGGTGGAGGGATAGAGAGATGGGGGGAGGGATAGAGAGATGGGGGTGGGGGGATAGAGAGATGGGGTGGAGGGATAGAGAGATGGGGGGTGGAGGGATAGAGAGATGGGGTGGAGGTATAGAGAGATGGGGGGTGGAGGAATAGAGAGATGGGGGTGGAGGGATAGAGAGATGGGGTGGAGGGATAGAGAGATGGGGGGTGGAGGGATAGAGAGATGGGGTGGAGGTATAGAGAGATGGGGGTGGAGGGATAGAGAGATGGGGTGGAGGGATAGAGAGATGGGGTGGAGGGATAGAGAGATGGGGGGTGGAGGATTAGAGAGATGGGGTGGAGGAATAGAGATGGGGGGTGGAGGGATAGAGAGATGGGGTGGAGGGATAGAGAGATGGGGTGGAGGGATAGAGAGATGGGGGGGTGGAGGAATAGAGAGATGGGGTGGAGGAATAGAGAGATGGGGTGGAGGGATAGAGAGATGGGGGGTGGAGGAATAGAGAGATGGGGTGGAGGGATAGAGAGATGGGGGGTGGAGGTATAGAGAGATGGGGTGGAGGGATAGAGAGATGGGGGGTGGAGGGATAGAGAGTTGGGGGTGGAGGGATAGAGAGATGGGGTGGAGGTATAGAGAGATGGGGGTATTGTGGGGTGGAGTGATGGAGTGAATGAAAGTACAGTGCAGGTACTCCACAGCCTGAATTCAAAATGGCTTAAATAGATGTTGTTTTCTCACCCATCTACAAACAGTACCCCATAATGACAAAGTATAAACATGTTTTTAGAAATGTTTGCAAATGTATTGAAAATGAATTCCAGATATATCTCATTTACATAAGTATTCACACCCCTGAGTCAATACATGTTAGAAGCACCTTTGGCAGCGATTACAGTCTTTCTGGGTAACTTTTGCACATTATTCTTTTCAACATTCTTCAAGCTCTGTCAAATTAGTTGTTGATCGTTGCTAGACAACCATTTTCAGGTCTTGAAGATTTAGGTCAAAACTGTAACTCGGCAACTCAGGAACATTCACTGTCTTCTTGGTAAGCAACTCCAGTGTATATTTGAAGTTGTGTTTTAGGTTATTGCCCTGCTGAAAGGTGAATTCATCTCCCAGTGTCTGGTGGACAGCAGACTGAGCCAGGTTTTCCTCTAGGATTTTGCCTGTGCTTAGCTCTATTCCGTTTCTTTTTATCCTAAAAAACTCCCTAGTCCTTGCTGATGACAAGCATACCCATTACATGATGCAGCCACCACTATGCTTGAAAATATGGAGAGTGGTATACAGTAATGTGTTGTATTGGATTTGTCCCAAACATAACACTTTGTATTCAGGACAAAAAGTGAATTGCTTTTCCACATTTTTTGCTGTATTACTTTAGTGCCTTGTTGCAAACAGGATGTATCTCTCTCTCTCTCTCTCTCTCTCTCTCTCTCTCTCTCTCTCTCTCTCTCTCTCTCTCTCTCTCTCTCTTCTTGGCAGTGTAACTGGGTGAACTAAGCGTAGAAGCTGTTTAATATCCGTCTGGTTTACAGCACGCTGTTCAAACCACGCTGTTCAAACCAGGAATACAGTCTGTTTATAATCCTCTACTATTCAACCACACACACACACACACACACACACACACACATCCACACATCCACACACACACACACACACACACACATCCACACACATCCACACACACACAGCCCACTGACCTCACAGTATTAAAATGCAGTTTTATGCACATTAAAAGAACTACAGTTGACTAGCTTTACCGTGGTTCAGTGAGAACATGTAGTGAAACACATCCAAGTCACAGGAATGAAACAGGAAGTCACAGGAATGAAACAGGAAGTCACAGGAATTAAACAGGAAGTCACAGGAATGAAACAGGAAGTCACAGGAATGAAACCTGCTTTATGTCTATGGCCCTACATTCTCCAAAATATGTAAGTTCTCCGAGTTTTTCCACTTCATTCAATATTAGCAGAAATCAGGAATTATTTGCTTCCTTCCAACCTTTACCTGATTATGCTTCATTGATCTTTCTGATTGACTAATTGATCAGATTAATGATTTACAGTGGGCTCCAAAATTACTGGCACCCCTGACTGGCAATGCACAAACAATACTTAAAAAATATATAAACAATATAATTATAGAGAGAAACTCAAAATACTATACTAATGTTCCAATGGAACCCACCAAAATCATTTATTGATTTAATTAAAAATCTATGTAATAATTATTGAGTTGTTCTTGTCTATTAATGTTCTTTATTATGTCATGTTTCATGTTTTGTGTGAAGCCCAGGAAGAGTAGTTGCTGCTTTTGCAACAGCTAATGGGGATCCTAATAAAATACCAATAACCAATGTAAATAATATCTGCCAAAATTAAACCAGGAATTAAATTCCACTTATTTAAGTTTTTCTAAGTCTTAAGGAACTATATTGAGCCATTACATCACTTCCTGTTTCACTAGGGAATAGAAATGAGGTAACACGCATGCAATATCCCTTTGTCATCCAACACCATGAAGAAAACAAAAGAACTGGCAGTTGAAAAGAGACAGATGGTCGTAGATCTTCATAAATCTGGTAATGGCTACAAGAAGATCCACAAACGATTGAATATACCACTGAGCACTGTCAGGGCAATTAGTAAAACGTTTAAAATATATGGAACAGTTGAAAACCTCACGGGTAGAGGACGCAAATTCATTTTGCCCCCCAGGAAAGGGAGGAGGATGGTGAGAGAAGCAACAAAATCCCCAAGAATCACTGTGAAGGAATTGCAGGCCTTGGTGGCGTCTTGGGGTCACCAGGTTTCAAAAAGCACCATCAGACGCCACCTCCACAACCACAGGCTCTTTGGAAGGGTTGCCAGAAGAAAGCCCTTTCTGACCCCAAGATACAGACGCAAGCGCTTGGCGTTTGCCAAACATCATTTAAATTATGACTGGAAGAAGGTGCTCTGGTCAGATGAGACCAAAATTTAACGTTTTGGTCAGATACAGAATCGGCATGTTTGGCGTCGAAACAGAGATGCATACAAGGAGAGGCACCTCATACCCACGGTGAAATATGGTGGTGGGTCAGTGATGTTTTGGGGCTGTTTTAATTCCAGAGGTCCAGGGGGCACTGGTTAAGATTGATGGCATAATGAATTCCACCAAGTATCAGGCCATTTTGGCTGACAATCTGGTTGCCTCTGCCAGAAGGCTGGGACTTGGCCGGAGGTGGACTTTACAACAAGACAATGACCCAAAACATACCTCAAGATCCACACAGAAATGGTTTCTGTGACAACAAAATCGATGTTCTGCCATGGCCATCTCAGTCGCCGGACCTCAAATCCAATCTAAAATCTATGGGCTGAGTTGAAGAGGGCAGTTGATAAGCGCAAACCCAAGAATGTGAAGGATCTTGAAAGGATCTGCATAGAGGAATGGTCCAAAATCCCTCCCAAATGTGTTCCTTAACCTTGTCAAACGTTACAGGAAAAGACTCCATGCCGTTATCCTTGCCAGAGGTGGTTGCACTAAGTACTAAATGAGGAGCGCCAATAATTATTAAACCTTGATTTTGGTGACATTTATTTTGTATTAAATCATTGTATGACTTTGGTTGGTTCCATTGAAACATTAATAAAGTACAGTATTTCTCACATGTTGGTATTTTGAGTTTCTCTCTATAATAATGTTAAAGTATTGTTTGTGCATTGCCAGTCAGGGGTAGCAGTAATTTGGGAGCCCACTGTATAATGAGGTGAAGGTTACAGTAGAGACCTGTGGACTCAGGGGTGGATTAAAGACCCACTGGGTGCATCCCACATGGCACCCTAATTCCCTATATAGCGCACTACTTTTGAACAGGGCCCGTAGGGAGACCCATATGGCTCTGGTCTAAAGTAGTGCCCTATATAGGGAATAGGGTGCCATTCTCTGGTCTAAAGTAGTGCACTATATAGGGAATAGGGTGCCATTCTCTGGTCTAAAGTAGTGCCCTATATAGGGAATAGGGTGCCATTTGGGATGAGTCCACTCTGAATACCACACTGGCCCTAACGTAATACAGAAATCACATAACATCCCATGGAAATGAAAAGATTAGGTTAAAAATGGCATGGTTAGGTTATAAATAGCATGGTTAGGTTATAAATGGCATGGTTAGGTTATAAATGGCATGGTTAGGTTATAAATGGCATGGTTAGGTTATAAATGGCATGGTTAGGTTATAAATGGCATGGTTAGGTTATAAATGGCATGGTTATAAATGGCATGGTTATAAATGGCATGGTTATAAATGGCATGGTTATAAATGGCATGGTTATAAATGGCATGGTTATAAATGGCATGGTTAGGTTATAAATGGCATGGTTAGGTTATAAATGGCATGGTTAGGTTATAAATGGCATGGTTAGGTTATAAAAAGTGATTCCTGCGTCAATGTTCCTTATAAACTGCTGTTCTTCTTGTGCCAAATGACGGAATTGATTATCTATTCATGAAGTCGTTCACTTGTGTCCTGCCTGAGAGCACTAGGTTTGCTGTGTCATGTCTCGTTAGTGTAGCCATCAAAACCCCATCTAGCTACCTTGTGTCTGATGGCTCGTTAGTGTAGTCATCAAAACCCCATCTAGCTACCTTGTGTCTGATGGCTCGTTAGTGTAGTCATCCAACCCATCTAGCTACCTTGTGTCTGATGGCTCGTTAGCGTAGTCATCAAAACCCCATCTAGCTACCTTGTCTGATGGCTCGTTAGTGTAGTCATCCAACCCATCTAGCTACCTTGTGTCTGATGGCTCGTTAGCGTAGTCATCAAAACCCCATCTAGCTACCTTGTGTCTGATGGCTCGTTAGCGTAGTCATCAAAACCCCATCTAGCTACCTTGTCTGATGGCTCGTTAGTGTAGTCATCCAACCCATCTAGCTACCTTGTGTCTGATGGCTCGTTAGCGTAGTCATCAAAACCCCATCTAGCTACCTTGTCTGATGGCTCGTTAGTGTAGTCATCCAACCCATCTAGCTACCTTGTGTCTGATGGCTCGTTAGTGTAGTCATCAAAACCCCATCTAGCTACCTTGTGTCTGATGGCTCGTTAGTGTAGTCATCAAAACCCCATCTAGCTACCTTGTGTCTGATGGCTCGTTAGTGTAGTCATCCAACCCATCTAGCTACCTTGTGTCTGATGGCTCGTTAGTGTAGTCATCCAACCCATCTAGCTACCTTGTGTCTGATGGCTCGTTAGTGTAGTCATCCAACCCATCTAGCTACCTTGTGTCTGATGGCTCGTTAGTGTAGTCATCAAAACCCCATCTAGCTACCTTGTGTCTGATGGCTCGTTAGTGTAGTCATCAAAACCCCATCTAGCTACCTTGTGTCTGATGGCTCGTTAGTGTAGTCATCCAACCCATCTAGCTACCTTGTGTCTGATGGCTCGTTAGTGTAGTCATCCAACCCATCTAGCTACCTTGTGTCTGATGGCTCGTTAGTGTAGTCATCCAACCCATCTAGCTACCTTGTGTCTGATGGCTCGTTAGTGTAGTCATCAAAACCCCATCTAGCTACCTTGTGTCTGATGGCTCGTTAGTGTAGTCATCAAAACCCATCTAGCTACCTTGTGTCTGATGGCTTGAGCTAGGTTTTTTTTAAATCATTGAATGATTTGATCATCAATAAAGAGATTTTATTAGGTGTTTGTTTGTCAGTTAATTGTGTGTTTTTTATTTAAAGCTTCCTTCAGAGCTACTTGAAGCGGTCAAAGGAGCCCTTGGAGACTGTTGTTAAGCCACTTGAGGCAGGCAGTGCACTGAGAGGTCTGTCCCAAATTCCACCCTTTTCCCTATTTAGTGTGCTACTGTTGAACAGGGCCCCTTGGTCAAAAGTAGTACGCGATATAGGGGGATAGGGTGGAATTTGGGACTGAGCCTGAGGCTTGTTCATCTGTTACTGGTAGGTTCTGGAATGTTGTTTAGTACACTGTGTCAGTCTGTTAGCTTACAGTGACCAAAACAGCATTTGATATTCATTCATCTTGTTTACTTTCTAAGTGTTGATGACATGTTGATGTGAACATTTAGAAAGTAAACACTACAAAGTTTAATCCAAATATGCAGTAGTAGGGATGCACAATTCTCCTAACAAAGAAATCCTTGGCCTGCTATATAAAGCAGGCAGACAGGCATCAAGGCATTCAGTTACTGTTCGATTGAGCGTTAGAATGGACAAAATTAGTGACCTAAAGCGACTTTGAGCGTGGTGTGATCGTCGGTGCCAGGAGCGCCGTTTCCAGTATCTCAGAAACGGCCGGCCTCCTGGGCTTTTTACGCCCAACAGTGTCTAGGGTTTACCGAGAATGGAGCGACAAACACAAAACATCCAGTCAGCGGCAGTCCTGTGGGCGCAAACAGCTCGTTGATGAGAGGTCGAAGGAGAATGGCAAGAATCGTGCAAGCTAACAGGCGGCCCACAAACAGGCAAATAACGGCACAGTACAACAGTGGTGCAGAACGGCATCTCGGAACGCACAACTCGTCGGTCCTTGTCACGGATGGGCTATTGCAGCAGACGACCACACCGGGTTCCACTCCTCTATCAGCTAAAAACAAGAAGAAGCGGCTCCAGTGGGCACGCCATCACCAACACTGGAAAAACATTGTCTTGGTCCGACGAATCCCGGTTCCTGTTTCGTCATGCTGATGGCAGAGTCAGGATTTGGCGTAAGCAGCATGAGTCCATGGCCCCATCCTGCCTGGTGCCAACGGTACAGGCTGGTGGAGGTGGTGGGGTAATGGTGTGGGGAATGTTTTCCTGGCACACGTTAGGTCCCTTGAGACCAATTGAGCAACGTTTCCATGCCACGAAGAATTCAGGCTGTTCTGGAGACAAAGGGGGGTTTGACCCGGTACTAGATGGGTGTACCTAATAAACTGGGTATATTGGAAATGTAGTCCTCTGTAATATATAATAGGAAATGTAGTTCTCTGTAATATATAATAGGACATGTAGTTCTCTGTAATATATAATAGGAAATGTAGTCCTCTGTAATATATACAGTGGGGAAAAAAAGTATTTAGTCAGCCACCAATTGTGCAAGTTCTCCCACTTAAAAAGATGAGAGAGGCCTGTAATTTTCATCATAGGTACACGTCAACTATGTCAGACAAATTGAGGAAAAAATTTCCAGAAAATCACATTGTAGGATTTTTTATGAATTTATTTGCAAATTATGGTGGAAAATAAGTATTTGGTCACCTACAAACAAGCAAGATTTCTGGCTCTCACAGACCTGTAACTTCTTCTTTAAGAGGCTCCTCTGTCCTCCACTCGTTACCTGTATTAATGGCACCTGTTTGAACTTGTTATCAGTATAAAAGACACCTGTCCACAACCTCAAACAGTCACACTCCAAACTCCACTATGGCCAAGACCAAAGAGCTGTCAAAGGACACCAGAAACAAAATTGTAGACCTGCACCAGGCTGGGAAGACTGAATCTGCAATAGGTAAGCAGCTTGGTTTGAAGAAATCAACTGTGGGAGCAATTATTAGGAAATGGAAGGCATACAAGACCACTGATAATCTCCCTCGATCTGGGGCTCCACGCAAGATCTCACCCCGTGGGGTCAAAATGATCACAAGACCGGTGAGCAAAAATCCCAGAACCACACGGGGGACCTAGTGAATGACCTGCAGAGAGCTGGGACCAAAGTAACAAAGCCTACCATCAGTAACACACTACGCCGCCAGGGACTTAAATCCTGCAGTGCCAGACGTGTCCCCCTGCTTAAGCCAGTACATGTCCAGGCCCGTGCTAGAGTGCATTTGGATGATCCAGAAAAGGATTGGGAGAATGTCATATGGTCAGATGAAACCAAAATAGAACTTTTTTGGTAAAAACTCAACTCGTCGTGTTTGGAGGACAAAGAATGCTGAGTTGCATCCAAAGAACACCATACCTACTGTGAAGCATGAGGGTGGAAACATCATGCTTTGGGGCTGTTTTTCTGCAAAGGGACCAGGACAACTGATCCGTGTAAAGGAAAGAATGAATGGGGCCATGTATCGTGAGATTTTGAGTGAAAACCTCCTTCCATCAGCAAGGGCATTGAAGATGAAACGTGGCTGGGTCTTTCAGTATGACAATGATCCCAAACACACCGCCCGGGCAACGAAGGAGTGGCTTCGTAAGAAGCATTTCAAGGTCCTGGAATGGCCTAGCCAGTCTCCAGATCTCAACCCCATAGAAAATCTTTGGAGGGAGTTGAAAGTCTGTGTTGCCCAGCGACAGCCCCAAAACATCACTGCTCTAGAGGAGATCTGCATGGAGGAATGGGCCAAAATACCAGCAACAGTGTGTGAAAACCTTGTGAAGACTTACAGAAAACATTTGACCTGTGTCATTGCCAACAAAGGGTATATAACAAATTATTGAGAAACTTTTGTTATTGACCAAATACTTATTTTCCACCATATTTTGCAAATAAATTCATTAAAAATCCTACAATGTGATTTTCTGGATTTTTTTTCCTCATTTTGTCTGTCATAGTTGACGTGTACCTATGATGAAAATTACAGGCCTCTCTCATCTTTTTAAGTGGGAGAACTTGCACAATTGGTGGCTGACTAAATACTTTTTTTCCCCACTGTAATAGGAAATGTAGTCCTCTGTAATATATAATAGGAAATGTAGTCCTCTGTAATATTATAGGAAATGTAGTTCTCTGTAATATATAATAGGAAATGTAGTCCTCTGTAATATTATAGGAAATGTAGTTCTCTGTAATATATAATAGGAAATGTAGTCCTCTGTAATATTATAGGAAATGTAGTTCTCTGTAATATATAATAGGAAATGTAGTCCTCTGTAATATATAATAGGAAATGTAGTCCTCTGTAATATATAATAGGAAATATAGTTCTCTGTAATATACAGTTGTGGTCAAAAGTTTTGAGAAAGACACAAATACTAATTTTCACAAAGTCTGCTGCCTCAGCTTTGATGATGGCAATTTGCATATACTCCAGAATGTCATGAAGAGTGATCAGATGAATTGCAATTAATTGCAAAATCCCTCTTTGCCATGAAAATGAACTTAATCCCCCAAAAACATTTCCACTGCATTTCAGCCCTGCCACAAAAGGACCAGCTGCCATCATGTCAGTGATTCTCTCGTTAACACAGGTGAGAGTGTTGACGAGGACAAGGCTGGAGATCACTCTGTCATGCTGATTGAGTTAGAATAACAGACTGGAAGCTTTAAAAGGAGGGTGGTGCTTGAAATCATTGTTCTTCCTCTCTTAACCATGGTTACCTGCAAGGAAACACGTGCCGTCATCATTGCTTTGTACAAAAAGGGCTTCACAGGCAAGGAGATGCACCTAAATCAACCATTTATCGGATCATCAAGAACTTCAAGAAGAGATGTTCAATTGTTGTGAAGAAGGCGTCAGGGTGCCCAAGAAAGTCCAGCAAGCGCCAGGACCATCTCCTAAAGTTGATTCAGCTGCGGGATCGGGGCACCACCAGTGCAGAGCTTGCTCAGGAATGGCAGCAGGCAGATGTGAGTGCATCTGCATGCACAGTGAGGCGAATACTTTTGGAGGATGGCCTGGTGTCAAGAAGGGCAGCAAAGAAGCCACTTCTCTCCAGGAAAAACATCAGGGACAGACTGATATTCTGCAAAAGGTACAGGGATTGGACTGCTGAGGACTGGGGTAAAGTCATTTTCTCTGATGAATCCCCTTTCCGATTGTTTGGGGCATCCGGAAAACACCTTGTCTGGAGAAGACAAGGTGAGCGCTACCATCAGTCCTGTGTCATGCCAACAGTAAAGCATCCTGAGACCATTCATGTGTGGGGTTGCTTCTCAGCCAAGGGAATGAGCTCACTCACAATTTTGCCTAAGAACACAGCCATGAATAAAGAATGGTACCAACACATCCTCCGAGAGCAACTTCTCCCAACCATCCAAGAACAGTTTGGTGATGACCAATGCCTTTTCCAGCATGATGGAGCACCTTGCCATAAGGCAAAAGTGATAACTAAGTGGCTCGGGGAACAAAACATCGACATTTTGGGTCCATGGCCAGGAAACTCCCCAGACCTTAATCCCATTGAGAACTTGTGGTCAATCCTCAAGAGGCAGATGGACAAACAAAATCCCACAAATTCTGACAAACTCCAAGCATTGATTATGCAAGAATGGGCTGCAATCAGTCAGGATGTGGCCCAGAAGTTAATTGACAGCATGCCAGGGCGGATTGCAGAGGTCTTGAAAAAGAAGGGTCAACACTGCAAATATTGACTCTTTGCATAAACTTAATGTAATTGTCAATAAAAGCCTTTGACACTTATGGAATGCTTGTAATTATACTTCAGTATACCACAGTAACATCTGACAAAAATATCTCATAACACTGAAGCAGCGAACTTTGTGAAGACCAATACTTGTGTCATTCTCAAAACTTTTGACCACGACTGTACATTAGGAGAACACACAACGTCTCATAAAGGTCCTGTTGTCCGTCTGTGTGTTGTCTGTGCAGGTGAAGGTGTGTGGTGAGGTAACCACGGGAACGGGGCCCAATAAGAAGGTGGCGAAGCGGAACGCGGCCGAGGCCATGCTACTGCAGCTGGGGTACAAGGCCTCCACCTGCCCACAGAGCCCCGCTGAGGTTATAACGCATTTTAATCCCTCTATAACACCTCTATAACATCAATCACACACCTATAACATCTATAACATCTCTATAACATCTATAACGCTAACATCTATCACACATCTATAACATAACACGTAACATAACACCTCTAGCATCAATATCACATCTATCACATCTATAACAAATCTATCATATATAACACATGTATAACATCTAACACTTCTAACACATCTATAACACATCTATAACACATCTATAACACCTCTATTACATATATAACATATATAACACAACACCTAACATCTATAACACATCTATAACACATCTATAACACCTCTATTACATATATAACCTCTATAACATCTATAACACAACACCTAACATCTATAACACATCTATAACACCTCTATTACATATATAACATCTATAACACAACACCTAACATCTATAACACATCTATAACACCTCTATTACATATATAACATCTATAACACAACACCTCACATCTATAACACCTCTATTACATATATAACCTCTATAACATCTATAACACAACACCTAACATCTAGAACACATCTATAACACATCTATAACACCTCTATTACATATATAACCTCTATAACATCTATAACACAACACCTAACATCTATAACACATCTATAACACATCTATAACACCTCTATTACATATATAACATCTATAACACAACACCTCACATCTATAACACCTCTATTACATATATAACATCTATAACACAACACCTAGCATCTATAACACATCTATAACACAACACCTAGCATCTATAACATAACACATATATCACATCTATATCACATTTATAGCTTCTAACACATCTATCACATCTAACACATCTATAACACATCTAATCAAATCAAATCAAATCAAATCAAATTTTATTGGTCACATGTGCCGAATACAACAAGTGCAGACATTACAGTGAAATGCTTACTTACAGCCCTTAACCAACAGTGCGTTTATTTTAAACAAAAAAAGTAAGAATAAAACAACAACAAAAAAAAGTGTTGAGAAAAACAAAGAGCAGAAGTAAAATAAAGTGACAGTAGGGAGGCTATATATACAGGGGGGTAACGGTGCAGAGTCAATGTGCGGGGGCACCGGCTAGTTGAGGTAGTTGAGGTAATATGTACATGTGGGTAGAGTTAAAGTGACTATGCATAAATACTTAACAGAGTAGCAGCAGCGTAAAAAGGATGGGGTGGGGGGGCAGTGCAAATAGTCCGGGTAGCCATGATTAGCTGTTCAGGAGTCTTATGGCTTGTGGGTAGAAGCTGTTGAGAAGTCTTTTGGACCTAGACTTGGCACTCCGGTACCGCTTGCCGTGCGGTAGCAGAGAGAACAGTCTATGACTAGGGTGGCTGGAGTCTTTGACAATTTTGAGGGCCTTCCTCTGACACCGCCTGGTATAGAGGTCTTGGATGGCAGGGAGCTTTGCCCCAGTGATGTACTGGGCCGTACGCACTACCATCTATAGCACCTATAACATATATAACACATCTATAACACATCTAACACTTTAACACATCTAGAACGTCTAACATCTATAACACATTAACACACCTAGAACATCTATAACACCTCTAACACCTCTATAACATCTATAACGTCTAACATCTAACACTTAACATCTATAGCACACATTATCTATAACACATCTATAAAACCTCTATAACAGCTAAAACCTATATAACATCTATAACACACCTCTAACATCTATAACACATCTATCACGCATCTATAACACATCTATCACACATCTATCACACATCTTTATAACACATCTATAACACATCTTTATAACACATCTATCACACATCTATCACACATCTATCACACATCTTTAACACATCTATCACACATCTATCACACATCTTTAACACATCTTTATAACACATCTATCACGCATCTATAACACATCTATAACACATCTATCACACATCTATCACACATCTATCACACATCTATCACACATCTATCACACATCTATCACACATCTTTAACACATCTTTATAACACATCTATCATGCATCTATCACACATCTATCACACATCTATCACACATCTATCACACATCTATCACACATCTTTAACACATCTTTATAACACATCTATCATGCATCTATCACACATCTTTATAACACATCTATCACACATCTTTAACACATCTTTATAACACATCTTTATAACACATCTATCATGCATCTATCACACATCTATCGCACATCTTTATAACACATCTATCACACATCTTTAACACATCTTTATAACACATCTATCACACATCTTTAACACATCTTTATAACACATCTATCACACATCTATCACACATCTATCACACATCTTTAACACATCTTTATAACACATCTATCACGCATCTTTAACACATCTTTATAACACATCTTTATAACACATCTATAGCACATCTATCACACATCTATCACGTATCTATCACGCATCTATCACACATCTATCATGCATCTATCACACATCTTTAACACATCTTTATAACACATCTATCACGCATCTATCACGCATCTTTAACACATCTTTATAACACATCTATCACGCATCTATCACACATCTTTAACACATCTTTATAACACATCTATCACGCATCTATCACACATCTATAACACATCTATCACACATCTTTAACACATCTTTAACAACACATCTATAACACATCTATAACACATCTTTATAACACATCTATCACACATATATCACACATCTATAACACATCTTTAACAACACATCTATAACACATCTATCACACATCTATAACACATCTATCACACATCTTTAACACATCTTTAACAACACATCTATAACACATCTATCACACATCTATAACACATCTTTATAACACATCTATAACACATATATCACATCTATAACACATCTTTAACAACACATCTATAACACATCTATCACACATCTATAACACATCTATCACACATCTTTAACACATCTCTATAACGCATCTATCACGCATCTATCACACATCTATAACACATATATCACACATCTTTAACACATCTATCACACATCTTTAACACATCTCTATAACGCATCTATCACGCATCTATCACACATCTATAACACATATATCACACATCTATAACACATCTATCACACATCTTTAACAAATCTTTATAACATCTATCACGCATCTATCACACATCTATAACACATCTATCACACATCTATAACACATCTTTAACAACACATCTATAACACATCTATCACACATCTATAACACATCTATCACACATCTTTAACACATCTCTATAACGCATCTATCACGCATCTATCACACATCTATAACACATATATCACACATCTTTAACACATCTATCACACATCTTTAACACATCTCTAGCACGCATCTATAACACATCTTTAACACATCTTTAACACATCTCTATAACGCATCTATCACGCATCTATCACACATCTATAACACATATATCACACATCTTTAACACATCTATCACACATCTTTAACACATCTCTATAACGCATCTATCACGCATCTATCACACATCTATAACACATATATCACACATCTATAACACATCTATCACACATCTTTAACAAATCTTTATAACACATCTATCACGCATCTATCACACATCTATAACACATCTATCACACATCTATAACACATCTTTAACAACACATCTATAACACATCTATCACACATCTATAACACATCTATCACACATCTTTAACACATCTCTATAACGCATCTATCACGCATCTATCACACATCTATAACACATATATCACACATCTTTAACACATCTATCACACATCTTTAACACATCTCTAGCACGCATCTATAACACATCTATAACACATCTTTAACACATCTATCACGCATCTAGCACACATCTTTAACACATCTTTATAACACATCTATCACGCATCTTTAACACATCTTTATAACACATCTTTATAACACATCTATCACACATCTATCACACATCTATCACACATCTTTAACACATCTCTATAACGCATATATCACACATATTTAACACATCTATCACACATCTTTAACACATCTCTATAACGCATCTATCACGCATCTAGCACGCATCTATAACACATCTATAACACATCTTTAACACATCTATCACGCATCTAGCACACATCTTTAACACATCTTTATAACACATCTATCACGCATCTATCACACATCTTTAACACATCTTTAACACATCTATCACACATCTATCACGCATCTATAACACATCTATAACACATCTTTAACACATCTATCACACATCTTTAACACATCTTTATAACACATCTATCACACATCTATCACACATCTATCACACATCTTTATAACACATCTATCACGCATCTTTAACACATCTTTATAACACATCTATCACGCATCTTTAACACATCTTTATAACACATCTTTATAACACATCTATAACACATCTATCACACATCTATCACGTATCTATCACGCATCTATCACACATCTATCATGCATCTATCACACATCTTTAACACATCTTTATAACACATCTATCACGCATCTATCACACATTTTTAACACATCTTTATAACACATCTATCACGCATCTATCACACATCTATCACACATATTTAACACATCTTTATAACACATCTATCACACATCTATCACGCATCTATCACACATTTTTAACACATCTTTATAACACATCTATCACACATCTATCACACATCTATCACACATCTATAACACATCTATAACACATCTATCACGCATCTATCATACATCTATCACACATTTTTAACACATCTTTATAACACATCTATCACACACCTATCACACATCTATAACACATCTATAACACATCTATCACACATCTTTAACACATCTTTATAACACATCTATCACGCATCTTTAACACATCTTTATAACACATCTTTATAACACATCTATCACGCATCTATCACACATCTATCACACATATTTAACACATCTTTATAACACATCTATAACACATCTATCACGCATCTATCACGCATCTATCACACATCTTTAACACATCTTTATAACACATCTATCACACATCCACGCATCTATCACACATTTTTAACACATCTTTATAACGCATCTTTAACACATCTTTATAACACATCTATCACACATCTATCACGCATCTAGCACGCATCTATAACACATCTATAACACATCTTTAACACATCTATCACACATCTTTAACACATCTTTATAACACATCTATCACACATCTATCACACATCTATCACGCATCTATCACGCATCTTTAACACATCTTTATAACACATCTATCACACATCTATCACACATCTATCACACATCTATAACACATCTATCACACATCTTTAACACATCTTTATAACACATCTATCACACATCTATCACACATCTATCACACATCTATCACGCATCTATCACGCATCTTTAACACATCTTTATAACACATCTATCACACATCTATCACACATCTATCACACATCTTTAACACATCTTTATAACACATCTATCACGCATCTATCACACATCTATCATGCATCTATCACACATCTTTAACACATCTTTATAACACATCTATCACGCATCTATCACACATCTATAACACATCTTTATAACACATCTATCACGCATCTATCACACATCTATAACACATCTATCACGCATCTATCACACATCTTTAACACATCTTTATAACACATCTATCACACATCTATCACGCATCTATCACACATTTTTAACACATCTTTATAACACATCTATCACACATCTATAACACATCTTTAACACATCTTTATAACACATCTATAACACATCTATCACGCATCTATCACACATCTTTAACACATCTTTATAACACATCTCTATAACATCTCTATAACATATATAACACATCTATAACCTCTAAGACCTCTTTAAACACAGCTGGGATACAAGGCCACCTGCCCACAGAGCCCCATTAAGGTTATAACACATCTATAACACAAACCCCACTATAACACCTCTATAAACACATCTAACGCGTCACTACAGTTGGGATACAAGGCATCCACCTGCCCACCTAACAGATTTATAACACATTTATATAGGTTTACAGCACATTTTATAAACATACATGAGATAACTCTGAAACACTGCTCACAAAAGAGACTACTGCAAAGATGTAGCTGGCTTCTAAAACATCATTAATTTCTTATGAGAACTTGTGTATATGATGGGGTGACGTCTGTGTGAATATATTCTGCTCTGTTGAGTAGCCATCTTTCTCTCACTATTTCTATCTCTCTCTCGCTCACCAGCTCTGATATTCCCCCCTTTTCTCTCTCTGTCTCCCCACCCCCCTCCTGACACCTCTGTGTTACTCAGATCGTACGCTAAAGACCAGCCCTTGGTTCTTCCCCCAGACAGATCATTACAGTACATAGCCACCGTAACTCATTTCTGAGTTATCTTAGGCAGAACAGTTTGAAGGAATGTGTTACTCATTGGTTTGACAGCTGAAGAGATGTCTATCCATGTAACTCAGTTAGTCAACACATACACTACCAGTCAAAAGTTTGGACACACCTACTCATTCAAGGGTTTTTCTTTATTTTTACTATTTTCTACATTGTAGAATAATAGTGAAGACATCAAAACTATGAAATAACACATATGAAATCATGTAGTAACCAAAAAAGTATTAAACAAATCAAAATATATTTTATATTTGAGATTATTCAAATAGCCACCCTTTGCCTTGATGACAGCTTTGCACACTCTTGGCAAAGAACCTTTGACCGGTAGTGCAGATCTTCTCTGTGTACCTAATTTAGTCAACACATAGATCTTCTCTGTGTAACTCAGTCAGTCAACACATACAGTTGAAGTCTGAAGTTTACATACACTTAGGTTGGAGTCATTAAAGCTAGTTTTTCAACCACTCCACACATTTCTTGTTAACAAACTATAGTTTGTGCATGACACAAGTAATTTTTCCAACAATTGTTTACAGACAGATTATTTCACTTATAATTCACTGTATCACAATTCCAGTGGGTCAGAAGTTTACATACACTAAGTTGACTGTGCCTTTTAAACAGCTTGGAAAATTCCAGAAAATGATGTCATGGCTTTAGAAGCTTCTTATAGGTTAATTGACATCATTTGAGTCAATTGGAGGTGTACCTGTGGATGTATTTCAAGGCCCACCTTCAAACTCAGTGCCTCTTTGCTTGACATCATGGGAAAATTAAAAGAAATCAGCCAAGACCTCAGAAAAAGAATTGTAGACCTCCACAAGTCTGGTTCATCCTTGGGAGCAATTTCCAAACGCCTTAAGGTACCACGTTCATCTGTACAAACTATAGTACGCAAGTATAAACACCATGGGACCACGCAGCCGTCATACCGCTCAGGAAGGACACGCGTTCTGTCTCCTAGAGATGAACGTACTTTGTTGCGAAAAGTGCAAATCAATCCCAGAACAACAGCAAAGGACCTTGTGAAGATGCTGGAGGAAACAGGTACACAAGTATCTATATCCACAGTAAAACGAGTCCTATATCGACATAACCTGAAAGGCCGCTCAGCAAGGAAAATGCCCCTGCTCCAAAACCGCCATAAAAAAAGCCAGACTACTGTTTGCAACTGCACATGGGGACAAAGATCATACTTTTTGGAGAAATGTCCTCTGGTCTGATGAAACAAAAATAGAACTGTTTGGCCATAATGACCATCATTATGTTTGGAGGAAAAAGGGGGACGCTTGCAAGCCGAAGAACACCATCCCAACCGTGAAGCACGGGGGTGGCAGCATCATGCTGTGGGGGTGCTTTGCTGCAGGGGGGACTGGTGCACTTCACAAAATAGATGGCATCATGAGGAAGGAAAATTATGTGGATATATTGAAGCAACATCTCAAGACATCAGTCAGGAAGTTAAAGCTTGGTCGCAAATGGGTCTTCCAAATGGACAATGACCCCAAGCATACTTCCAAAGTTGTGGCAAAATGGCTTAAGGACAACAAAGTCAAGGTATTGGAGTGGCCATCACCAAGCCCTGACCTCAATCCTATAGAACATTTGTGGGCAGAACTGTAAAAGTGTGTGCGAGCAAGGAGGCCTACAAACCTGACTCAGTTACACCAGCTCTGTCAGGAGGAATGGGCCAAAATTCACCCAACTTATTGTGGGAAGCTTGTGGAAGGCTACCCAAAACGTTTGACCCAAGTTAAACAATTTAAAGGCAATGCTACCAAATACTAATTAAGTGTATGTAAACTTCTGACCCACTGGGAATGTGATGAAAGAAATAAAAGCTGAAATAAATAATTCTCTCTACTATTATTCTGACATTTCACATTCTTAAAATAAAGTGGTGATCCTAAGTGACCTAAGACAGGGAATTTTTACTAGGATTAAATGTCAGGAATTGTGAAAAACTGAGTTTAAATGTATTTGGCTAAGGTGTATGTAAACTTCCGACTTCAACTGTAGCTCTTCTCTGTGTAACTCAGTTAGTCAACACATAGATCTTCTTGACTTCATTTGTCTGTATCTCCTTTCGGAACTCCTATCACAGATGCCTGTGGTCCTCTGTAGCTCAATTGGTAGAGCACGGCGCTTGTAACGCCAAGGTAGTGGGTTCGATCCCCGGGACCACCCATACGTAAAAATGTATGCGCACATGACTGTAAGTCGCTTTGGATAAAAGCGTCTGCTAAATGGCATATTATTATTATTATTATTATTATTATTATTATTATTATTATTATTATTAATATTATATTATTAGACCAGTTCTATGTAACTTGACAACAACACAGGGCCTCAGACACACACAGATAAATAACACCGATACATTAAGCCATTCAATTGAAGGCTTAAAAGTAAAGTGGACCCCCCCCATCCATCCCCCCCACGTCAGTATTTGGCTATAAGACAGATAGTCCAGCGTTTCTTCTTAGTTTCAGAACCATCGTCTCTTTGTGTTCACAACAGTAGGAAGGAACTTGTCTGACATGCGTGAAAAAGCTTTTTGTTAATCTGGCTTCTTCTCTCCTTTCTCTGAATGCTACATCTCTCTTTTCCCTCCCTCCTTCCCTGTCTCCTCTCTTCATCTGACGTGGCTATAGATGGACGACAAAGGCTGGAACGGACAAAAGGCGGCTTTTAACGAAACGACAAGTAACAGTGAGTATCCTCCCCTTCATTCCATACCTCTCTCCCTCCATCCCTCCCTCCATCCCTCCCTCTCTCCCTCCATCCCTCCCTCTCTCCCTCCATCCCTCTCTCCCTCCATCCCTCCCTCCCTCCATCCCTCTCTCCCTCCATCCCTCTCTCCCTCCATCCCTCCCTCTCTCCCTCCATCCCTCTCTCCCTCCATCCCTCCCTCTCTCCCTCCATCCCTCTCTCCCTCCATCCCTCCCTCTCTCCCTCCCTCCCTCCCTCCCTCCCCCCCTCCCTCCCTCCCTCCCTCCCTCCCTCCCTCCCTCCCTCCCTCCCTCCCTCCCTCCCTCCCTCCCTCCCTCCCTCCCTCCCTCCCTCCTTCCCTCCCTCCCTCCTGCAGGTGGTTTAGCCTCAGTGATGGCCCTCTGTTTAATCTCAGTGACTGGACAATGGGGGAGTGACTGTCAGCTCAATGTGCAGTGTGTCTGTGTGGGGAGCCTGCAAATACAGCTCTATTCACCCAGGGCTTATGGGGGCCTGTGTGGTGAGGTACTGCCTGTATACTCTCCCCGGGGGCCTGTCTGGTGAGGGACTGCCTGTATACTCTCCCTGGGGGCCTGTGTGGTGAGGGACTGCCTCGTGTGCATGGATCTAACCCTTCACTCACGATTGAGACGCACACTTACTTAAATACTCACACACTCAAAAACACATTATTTAGAGATCCTCACACAAACACACAAATGAAGTAACAGTGTTAGGCGTTAGTATAGATACAGTGGCTTTGCGAAATTATTCACCCCCCTTTGGCATTTTTCCTGTTTTGTTGCCTTACAACCTGGAATTAAAAATGATTTTTTTGGGGGGTTTGTATCATTTGATTTACACCACATGCCTACCGCTTTGAAGATGCAAAATATATTTTATTGTGAAACAAACAAGAAATAAGACAACAGAAAAAGAAATCTTGAGCGTGCATAACTATTCACCCCCCCCAAAGTCATTACTTAGTAGAGCCACTGTTTGCAGCAATTACAGCTGCAAGTCTCTGTGGCACATCTAGCCACTGGGATTTCTGCCCATTCTTCAAGGCAAAACTGCTCCAGCTCCTTCAAGTTGGATGGGTTCCGCTGGTGTACAGCAATCTTTAAGTCATACCACATATTCTCAATTGGATTGAGGTCTGTTTCCCCTTAAACCACTCGAGTGCTGCTTTAGCAGTATGCTTAGGGTCATTGTCCTGCTAGAAGGTGAACCTCCGTCCCAGTCTCAAATCTCTGGAAGACTGAAACAGGTTTCCCTCAAGAATCTCCCTGTAAAAACATCCCCACAGCATGATGCTGCCATCACCATGCTTCACTGTGGGGATGGTGTTCTTGGGGTGATGAGAGGTGTTGGGTTTGCGCCAGACATAGCGTTTTCCTTGATGGCCAAAACGCTCTATTTTAGTCTCATCTGACCAGAGTACCTTCTTCCATATGTTTGGGCAGTCTCCCACATGGCTTTTGGCGAACACTAAACGTGTTTGCTTATTTTTTTCTTTAAGGAATGGCTTTTTTCTGGCCACTCTTCCGTAAAGCCCAGCTCTGTGGAGTGTATGGCTTAAAGTGGTTCTATGGACAAATACTCCAATCTCCGCTGTGGAGCTTGGCAGCTCCTTCAGGGTTATTTTTGGTCTCTTTGTTGCCTCTTTGATTAATGCCCTCCTTGCGTGGTCCATAAGTTTTGGTGGGCGGCCCTCTCTTGGCAGGTTTGTTGTGGTGCCATATTCTTAAAAATTTTTAATAATGGATTTAATGGTGCTCCGTGGGATATTCAAAGTGTCAGATATTCTTTTATAACCCAACCCTGATCTGTACTTCTCCACAACTTTGTCCCTGACCTGTTTGGAGAGCTCCTTGGTCTTCATGGTGCCGCTTGCTTGGTGGTGCCCCTTGCTTAGTCGTGTTGCAGACTCTGGGGCCTTTCAGAACAGGTGTATAACTACTGAGATCATGTGACAGATCATGTGACACTTAGATTGCACACAGGTGGACTTTATTTAACTAATTATGTGACTTCTGAAGGTAATTGGTTGTACCAGATCTTATTTAGGGGCTTCATAGCAAAGGGGGTGAATACATATGCACGCACCACTTTTCCGTTATTTATTTGGTAACATTTTTTTAAACAAGTAATTTTTTTCATTTCACTTCACCAATTTGGACTATTTTGTGTATGTCCATTACATGAAATCCAAATAAAAATCCATTTAAATTACAGGTTTTAATGCAACAAAATAGGGAAAACGCCATTGGGGATGAATACTTTTGCAAGGCACTGTATGTGTTTGTCAGTCAGTAAATATGTCTCTGAGAATGTGTTTGTTGGGTAATTGAATGCCTGTTTGTATGCGTGTGTGAGTGCCTGTGTGTCTGCCGTTGTGCCCTTGAGCAAGGCACTTAACCCCCCCACAACAAAAGCTCCCCAGGTTCCCAGTGTTGCATTAATGACATGCATCTCAGTCTCTCCTTGCTCCGCCCGTCTTTCGGACGGGTTAAAAAAGGACAGACAGACGGACGGACGGACGCAGAGAGACGGGCGGACGGACGGACAGAGACAGGCAGACAGACAGACAGACAGACGGACGCAGACAGACAGACAGACAGACGGACACAGACAGACGGACGCAGAGAGAAGACGGCGGAGACAGACGGACGGAGACGGACGGACGGACGGAGACAGAGAGACGGGCGGACGGACGGACAGAGACAGGCAGGCAGGCAGGCAGACAGACAGGCAGGCAGACAGACAGACAGACAGACGGACGCAGACAGACAGACAGACAGACGGACGCAGAGAGAAGACGGACGGAGACAGACGGACGGAGACAGACAGACGGACGGACGGAGACAGGCAGATAGACAGGCAGACAGACAGACACAGACAGACAGACAGACAGACAGACAGACAGACAGACAGACAGACAGACAGACAGACAGACAGACGGACACAGAGAGAAGATGGCAAACAGATAACGTTGTTAGGTTAGAATCCTCTGTCATTACTCCTGACTAATGGAGGATCTAGGCAATAATAATATAAC
This sequence comes from Coregonus clupeaformis, assembly GCF_020615455.1. NCBI lineage: Eukaryota > Metazoa > Chordata > Actinopteri > Salmoniformes > Salmonidae > Coregonus > Coregonus clupeaformis. Next base: position 760,379 of record NW_025533536.1, on the reverse strand, counting down.
ATTATATAATATAACAGTATTAATATATAATATTGCATTATGTTATATAACATTATGCCATTATATAATATAACATTATGTAATATAACAGTATAACATTATATAAGATCACATTATGTAATATAACATTGTATAGTGTTACATTATGTAATATAACATTATAACATTATATCGTATAACATTATATAATATACAATGATATAATATAACATTATGTAGCATAACATATAATATAACATTGTTTAATATAGCATTATATAATATTACATAATGTAATATAACAAAACATTATGTAGTATAACATTATGTAGTATAACATTATGTAATATAACATAACATCACATAATATAACATTATCTAATATAACATTATATAATATTACATTATATAATATAACATTATGTAATATAACAGTATAACATATAATATAACATTATATAATATTACATGATGTAATATAACATTATATAATATACAATTATATAATATAACATTCAATTTCCACATGATTCATTACGAGATGTAGTTGAGGTGTAGGGTTTAGTGAATGATTTGAATACAATGCTTTTAGTTTTGGAAATATTCATGACTAACACCCATTCCGAAACTAACTGCAACTCTTTGTTAAGTGAATGTAAATGTAAATGTAAATGTAAGTGTTGCAGTTCTGTAGTAGCTGATGTGTATAGTGTTGAGTTGTCCGCATACATAGACACACTGGCTTTACTCAAAGCCAGTGGCATGTCGTTAGTAAAGATGGAAAAAATCAAGGGGCCTAGACAGCTGCCCTGGGGAATTCCTGATTCTACCTGGATTATGTTTGAGAGGCTTCCATTACAGAACACCCTCTGTGTTCTGTTAGACAGGTAACTCTTTATCCACATTATAGCAGGGGGTTTAAAGCCATAGCACATATGTTTTTCCAGCAGCAGACTATGATTGATAATGTCAAAAGCTGCACTAAAATCTAACAAGACAGCCCCCACAATCTTTTTATCATCAATTTCTCTCAGCCAATCATCAGTCATTTGTGTAAGTGCTGTGCTTGTTGAATGTCCTTCCCTACAAGCATGCGGAAAGTCTGTTTTCAATTTGTTTACTGTAAAATAGCATTGTATCTGGTCAAACACAATTTTTTCAGATAGTTTACTAAGGGTTGGTAACAGGCTAATTGGTTGGCTGTTTGAGCCAGTAAAGGGGGCTTTACTATGCTTAGGTAGCGGAATGACTTTTGCTTCCCTCCAAGCCTGGGGGCACACACATTCTAGTAGGCTTAAATTGAAAATATGGCAAATAGGAGTGGCAATATCGTCCGCTATTATCCTCAGCAATTTTCCATCCAAGTTGTCAGACCCCGGTGGCTTGTCATTGTTAATAGACAACAATACTTTTTTCACCTCTTCCACACTCACTTTACGGAATTCAACATTACAATGCTTGTAGTGTCAGCAAATTGTTGCTGGCATGTCATGCCTAAGTTTGCTAATCTTGCCAATGAAAAAAGTATTAAAGTAGTTGGCAATATCAGTTGGTTTTGTGATGATTGAGCCATCTGATTCAATGAATGATGAAGCTGAGTTTGCCTTTTTGCCCAAAATGTCATTTAAGGTGCTCCAAAGCTTTTTACTATCATTCTTTATGTCATTTATCCTTGTTTCATAGTATAGTTTCTTCTTCTTTTTATTCAGTTTAGTCACATGATTTCTCAATTTGCAGTACATTTGCCAATCGGTTGTGCAGCCAGACTTATTTCCCATTCCTTTTGCCTCATCCCTCTCAACCATACCATTTTTCAACAGTAGCTAAGATGGGGAGAAGTATGTCCATAATAAAGCGCTGCTCTACCTTCTTAACAACACTATCAACAAGGCAGGTCCTACAGGCCCTAGTTTTGTCGCACCTGGACTACTGTTCAGTCGTGTGGTCAGGTGCCACAAAAAAGGACTTAGGAAAATTGCAATTGGCTCAGAACAGGGCAGCACGGCAGGCCCTTGGATGTACACAGAGAGCTAATATGAATAATATGCAGGTCAATCTCTCCTGGCTCAAAGTGGAGGAGAGATTGACTTCATCACTACTTGTATTTATGAGAGGTATTGACATGTTGAATCCACTGAGCTGTCTGTTTGAACTACTGGCACACAGCTCGGACACCCATGCATACTCTATTCCAGATCAAGTAACTGATGCAAGTAGTAAAATTTGATTTTAAAAAACACCTTATGTAACAGCGGGGACTGTGAAGCAACACAAACATAGGCACAGACACATGCGCACACACACACACACACACGTAACATACGCACTATACACACACATACACATGGATATTGTACTGTAGATATGTGGTAGTGGTGGAGTAGGGGCCTGAGGGCACACAGTGTGTTGTGTTTTTAAAATTGTATGAACTGCCTTAATGTTGCTGGACCCCAGGAAGAGTAGCCGCTGCCTTGGCAGGAACTAATGGGGATCCATAATAAACCCCAGGAAGAGTAGCCGCTGCCTTGGCAGGAACTAATGGGGATCCATAATAAACCCCAGGAAGAGTAGCAGCTGCCTTGGCAGGAACTAATGGGGATCCATAATAAACCCCAGGAAGAGTAGCTGCTGCCTTGGCAGGAACTAATGGGGATCCATAATAAACCCCAGGAAGAGTAGCTGCTGCCTTGGCAGGAACTAATGGGGATCCATAATAAACCCCAGGAAGAGTAGCTGCTGCCTTGGCAGGAACTAATGGGGATCCATAATAAACCCCAGGAAGAGTAGCTGCTGCCTTGGCAGGAACTAATGGGGATCCATAATAAACCCCAGGAAGAGTAGCTGCTGCCTTGGCAGGAACTAATGGGGATCCATAATAAACCCCATGAAGAGTAGCTGCT
>NW_025533536.1:720000-752500 GCF_020615455.1 Coregonus clupeaformis | reverse complement strand
CACACACACACACACACACACACACACACACACACACACACACAGACAAAACACACACACACACACACACACACACACACACACACACAGACACTCCGTGTACACACACACATACTTAATATACAGTACATACATACACACACACACACACACATACTTAATATACAGTACATACACACACACACACACACATACTTAATATACAGTACATACACACACACACACACACATACTTAATATACAGTACACACACACACACACACACACACACACACACAGACAAAACACACACACACACACACACACACACACAGACAAAACACACACACACAGACACTCCGTGTACACACACACACACACACACACACACACACACACACACACACACACACACACACACGACAAAACACACACACACACACACACACACACACACACACACACACAGACACTCCGTGTACACACACACATACTTAATATACAGTACATACATACACACACACACACACACATACTTAATATACAGTACATACACACACACACACACACATACTTAATATACAGTACATACACACACACACACACACATACTTAATATACAGTACACACACACACACACACTTAATATACAGTACACACACACACACACAGACACAGACAAAACACACACACACACAGACAATACGCACACACACACACACACACACACACACACACACACGGACGTACAGAAGAATGGTTTGAGCAGAGCTCATTGTGGTGTAGGGAGAAGGAGGGTTAGTGTACTTTGGTAACAGTGGATCTGTTTCCTCTTCTCTGTTGGAGACAGACTGATTGAGTAGTACACTGGGACATGTAGAGGGCTGAAGGGCTGAGAATATACACAGGCTGTTCATCTACAGTATACTACACAGGCTGTTCATCTACAGTATACTACACAGGCTGTTCATCTACAGTATACTACACAAGCTGTTCATCTACAGTATACTACACAGGCTGTTCATCTACAGTATACTACACAGGCTGTTCATCTACAGTATACTACACAGGCTGTTCATCTACAGTATACTACACATGCTGTTCATCTACAGTATACTACACAGGCTGTTCATCTACAGTATATTACACAGGCTGTTCATCTACAGTATACTACACAGGCTGTTCATCTACAGTATACTACACAGGCTGTTCATCTACAGTATACTACACAGGCTGTTCATCTACAGTATACTACACAGGCTGTTCATCTACAGTATACTACACAGGCTGTTCATCTACAGTATACTACACAGGCTGTTCATCTACAGTATACTACACAGGCTGTTCATCTACAGTATACTACACAGGCTGTTCATCTACAGTATACTACACAGGCTGTTCATCTACAGTATACTACACAAGCTGTTCATCTACAGTATACTACACAGGCTGTTCATCTACAGTATACTACACAGGCTGTTCATCTACAGTATACTACACAGGCTGTTCATCTACAGTATACTACACAGGCTGTTCATCTACAGTATACTACACAAGCTGTTCATCTACAGTATACTACACAGGCTGTTCATCTACAGTATACTACACAGGCTGTTCATCTACAGTATACTACACAGGCTGTTCATCTACAGTATACTACACAAGCTGTTCATCTACAGTATACTACACATGCTGTTCATCTACAGTATACTACACAGGCTGTTCATCTACAGTATACTACACAAGCTGTTCATCTACAGTATACTACACAAGCTGTTCATCTACAGTATACTACACAGGCTGTTCATCTACAGTATACTACACAGGCTGTTCATCTACAGTATACTACACAGGCTGTTCATCTACAGTATACTACACAAGCTGTTCATCTACAGTATACTACACAAGCTGTTCATCTACAGTATACTACACAGGCTGTTCATCTACAGTATACTACACAGGCTGTTCATCTACAGTATACTACACAAGCTGTTCATCTACAGTATACTACACAAGCTGTTCATCTACAGTATACTACACATGCTGTTCATCTACAGTATACTACACAGGCTGTTCATCTACAGTATACTACACAGGCTGTTCATCTACAGTATACTACACAGGCTGTTCATCTACAGTATACTACACATGCTGTTCATCTACAGTATACTACACAGGCTGTTCATCTACAGTATACTACACAGGCTGTTCATCTACAGTATTCTACACATGCTGTTCATCTACAGTATACTACACAGGCTGTTCATCTACAGTATATTACACAGGCTGTTCATCTACAGTATACTACACAGGCTGTTCATCTACAGTATATTACACAGGCTGTTCATCTACAGTATACTACACAGGCTGTTCATCTACAGTATACTACACAAGCTGTTCATCTACAGTATTCTACACATGCTGTTCATCTACAGTATACTACACAGGCTGTTCATCTACAGTATACTACACAGGCTGTTCATCTACAGTATACTACACAAGCTGTTCATCTACAGTATACTACACAGGCTGTTCATCTACAGTATATTACACAGGCTGTTCATCTACAGTATACTACACATGCTGTTCATCTACAGTATACTACACATGCTGTTCATCTACAGTATACTACACAGGCTGTTCATCTACAGTATATTACACAGGCTGTTCATCTACAGTATACTACACATGCTGTTCATCTACAGTATACTACACAGGCTGTTCATCTACAGTATATTACACAGGCTGTTCATCTACAGTATACTACACATGCTGTTCATCTACAGTATACTACACAAGCTGTTCGTCTACAGTATACTACACAGGCTGTTCATCTACAGTATACTACATAGGCTGTTGCTTCACAGTAGGTATGGTGTTCTTTGGATGCAACTCAGCATTCTTTGTCCTCCAAACACGACGAGTTGAGTTTTTACCAAAAAGTTATATTTTGGTTTCATCTGACCATATGACATTCTCCCAATCCTCTTGTGGATCATCCAAATGCACTCTAGCAAACTTCAGACGGGCCTGGACATGTACTGGCTTAATCAGGGGGACACGTCTGGCACTGCAGGATTTGAGTCCCTGGCGGCGTTGTGTGTTGTGTGTTACTGATGGTAGGCTTTGTTACTTTGGTCCCAGCTCTCTGCAGGTCATTCACTAGGTCCCCCCGTGTGGTTCTGGGATTTTTGCTCACCGTTCTTGTGATCATTTTGTCCCCACGGGGTGAGATCTTGCCCCATATCGAGGGAGATTATCAGTGGTCTTGTATGTCTTCCAATTCCTAATAATTGCTCCCACAGTTGATTTCTTCAAACCAAGCTGCTTACCTATTGCAGATTCAGTCTTCCCAGCCTGGTGCAGGTCTACAATTTTGTTTCTGGTGTCCTTTGACAGCTCTTTGGTCTTGGCCATAGTGGAGTTTGGAGTGTGACTGTTTGAGGTTGTGGACAGGTGTCTTTTATACTGATAACAAGTTCAATCAGGTGCCATTAATACAGGTAACGAGTGGAGGACAGAGGAGCCCCTTAAAGAAGAAGTTACAGGTCTGTGAGAGCCAGAAATCTTGCTTGTTTGTAGGTGACCAAATACTTATTTTCCACCATAATTTGCAAATAAATTCATTAAAAATCCTACAATGTGATTTTCTGGAGAAAAAAAATCTCAATTTGTCTGTCATAGTTGACGTGTACCTATGATGAAAATTACAGGTCTCTCTCATCTTTTTAAGTGGGAGAACTTGCACAATTGGTGGCTGACTAAATACTTTTTTCTCCACTGTACACCTTGTCCTGGTTGTGGGCCCCTTTTGATTTGAACTAAACTTTCCATACATGTTTGTAGAAGTGGTCAGAATGTGACTTTTTGGACCTGAATGCCAACACATTCAGGAGAGAGAGGTGCTCAAAGTTGACCCATGTTGCACCCCCCACCCTACCATGAGTCATCCACGTCTTCATCACTGGAAAAGATAAACGGTTGATATTGATATCATTTAATGATGATATTTTTATTGTCCCATACACAGGATAGGTGAAATGTGTTGTTTTACAGGGTCAGCCATACTACTTTTTTTTTCTTTTTTTTATTTCACCTTTATTTAACCAGGTAAGCCAGTTGAGAACAGGTTCTCATTTACAACTGCGACCTGGCCAAGATAAAGCAAAGCAGTGCAATAAAAACAACACAGAGTTACATATGGGGTAAAAAACATAAAGTCAAAAATACAACAGAAAATATATATACAGTGTGTGCAAATGTAGCAAGTTATGGAGGTAAGGCAATAAATAGGCTATAGTGCAGAATAATTACAATAGTATTAACACTGGAATGCTAGATGTGCAAGAGATTATGTGCAAATAGAGATACTGGGGTGCAAAAGAGCAAAATAAATAACAATATAGGGATGAGGTAGTTGGGTGGGCTAATTTCAGATGGGCTGTGTACAGGTGCAGTGATCGGTAAGGTGCTCTGACAACTGATGCTTAAAGTTATTGAGGGAGATAAGAGTCTCCAGCTTCAGAGATTTTTGCAATTCGTTCCAGTCATTGGCAGCAGAGAACTGGAAGGAATGGCGGCCAAAGGAGGTGTTGGCTTTGGGAATGACCAGTGAGATATACCTGCTGGAGCGCAGACTACGGGTGGGTGCTGCTATGGTGACCAATGAGCTAAGATAAGGCGGGGATTTGCCTAGCAGTGATTTATAGATGGCCTGGAGCCAGTGGGTTTGACGACGAACATGTAGTGAGGACCAGCCAACAAGAGCGTACAGGTCACAGTGGTGGGTAGTGTATGGGGCTTTGGAGACAAAACGGATGGCACTGTGATAGACTACATCCAATTTGCTGAGTAGAGTGTTGGAGGCTATTTTGTAAATGACATCGCCGAAGTCAAGGATCGGTAGGATAGTCAGTTTTACGAGGGCATGTTTGGCAGCACGAGTGAAGGAGGCTTTGTTGCGAAATAGGAAGCCGATTCTAGATTTAACTTTGGATTGGAGATTCTTTATGTGAGTCTGGAAGTTGAGTTTACAGTCTAACCAGACACCTAGGTATTTGTAGTTGTCCACATACTCTAGGTCAGACCCGTCGAGAGTGGTGATTCTAGTCGGGTGGGCGGGTGCCAGCAGCGTTTGATTGAAAAGCATGCATTTAGTTTTACTAGTGTTTAAGAGCAGTTGGAGGCTACTGAAGGATTGTTGTATGGCATTGAAGCTCGTTTGGAGGTTTGTTAACACAGTGTCCAATGAAGGGCCAGATGTATACAAAATGGTGTCGTCTGCGTAGAGGTGGATCTGAGAGTCACCAGCAGCAAGAGCGACATCATTGATATACACAGAGAAAAGTGTCGGCCCAAGAATTGAACCATGTGGCACCCCCATAGAGACTGCCATAGGTCCAGACAACAGGCCCTCCGATTTGACACACTGAACTCTATCTGAGAAGTAGTTGGTGAACCAGGCGAGGCAGTCATTTGAGAAACCAAGGCTATTTAGTCTGCCAATAAGAATGCGGTGGTTGACAGAGTCGAAAGCCTTGGCCAGGTCGATGAAGACGGCTGCACAGTACTGTCTATTATCAATCGCGGTTATAATATCGTTTAGGACCTTGAGCGTGGCTGAAGTGCACCCGTGACCAGCTCGGAAACCGGATTGCATAGCGGAGAAGGTACGGTGGTATTCGAAATGGTCGGTGATCTGTTTGTTAACTTGGCTTTCAAATACTTTCGAAAGGCAGGGCAGGATGGATATAGGTCTGTAGCAGTTTGGATCTAGAGTGTCACCCCCTTTGAAGAGGGGGATGACCGCGGCAGCTTTCCAATCTCTGGGGATCTCAGACGTTATGAAAGAGAGGTTGAACAGACTAGTAATAGGGGTTGCGACAATTTCGGCGGCTAGTTTTAGAAAGAAAGGGTCCAGATTGTCTAGCCCAGCTGATTTGTAGGGGTCCAGATTTTGCAGCGCTTTCAAAACATCAGCTGTCTGAATTTGTGTGAAGGAGAAGCGGGGGGGCATGGGCAAGTTGCAGCAGAGGGTGCAGAGTTGGTGGCCGGGTTAGTGGTAGCCAGATGGAAAGCATGGCCAGCTGTAGCAAAATGCTTGTTGAAATTCTCGATTATTGTAGATTTATCGGTGGTGATAGTGTTTCCTAGCCTCAGTGCAGTGGGCAGCTGGGAGGAAGTGCTCTTATTCTCCATGGACTTTACAGTGTCCCAAAACTTTTTGGAGTTAGTGCTACAGGATGCAAATTTCTGTTTGAAAAAGTTAGCCTTTGCTTTCCTGACTGCTTGTGTATATTGGTTCCTAACTTCCCTGAAAAGTTGCATATCGCGGGGGCTATTTGATGCTAATGCTGTACGCCACAGGATGTTTTTGTGCTGGTCAAGGGCAGTCAAGTCTGAGGAGAACCAGGGGCTATATCGGTTCTTAGTTCTGTATTTTTGAATGGGGCATGTTTATTTAAGATTGAGAGGAAATTACTTTTAAGGAACAACCAGGCATCCTCTGCTGACGGAATGAGATCTATATCCATCCAGGATACCTGGGCCAGGTCAATTAGGAAGGCCTGCTCGCTAAAGTGTTTTAGGGAGCGTTTGACAGTGATGAGGGGTGGTCGTTTGACCGCGGACCCGTTACGGACGCAGGCAATAAGGCAGTGATCGCTGAGATCCTGGTTGAAGACAGCTGAGGTGTATTTAGAGGGTAAGTTAGTCAGGATGATATCTATGAGGGTACCCATGTTTACGGATTTAGGGTTGTACCTGGTAGGTTCGTTGATAATTTGCGTGAGGTTGAGGGCATCTAGCTTGGATTGTAGGATGGCTGGGGTATTAAGCATATCCCAATTTAGGTCACCAAGCAGTACAAACTCTGAGGATAAATGGGGGGCAATCAATTCACATATGGTGTCCAGGGCACAGCTGGGGGCTGAGGGGGGTCTGTAGCAAGCGGCAACAGTGAGAGACTTATTTCTGGAAAGGTGGATTTTTAGAAGCAGAAGCTCAAACTGTTTGGGCACAGACCTGGATAGTATGATAGAGCTCTGCAGGCTATCTCTACAGTAGATTGCAACTCCACCCCCTTTGGCAGTTCTATCTAGACGGAAAATGTTATAGTTGGGGATGGAAATTTCAATTTTTGGTGGCCTTCCTGAGCCAGGATTCAGACACTGCTAGAACATCAGGGTTGGCAGAGTGTGCTAACGCAGTGAATAACTCAAACTTAGGAAGTAGACTTCTGATATTTATGTGCAAGAAACCAAGACTTTTGCGATTACAGAAGTCATCAAATGATAGCGCCTGGGGAGTAGGAGTGATACTGAGGGCTGCAGGGCCTGGGTTAGCCTCTACATCACCAGAGGAACAGAGGAGGACTAGAATAAGGATACGGCTAAAGGCTTTAAGAACTGGTCTTCTAGTGCGTTGGGTACATAGAATAAAGGGGGCAGATTTCCGGGTGTTATAGAAAAGATTCAGGGCATTATGTACAGACAAGGATATGGAAGAATATGAGTAAAGTGGAGGTAAACCTAAGCGTTGGGTAACAATGAAAGAGATAGCATCGCTGGAGGCATCAATTGAGTCGGTCTCCGCGTGTATAGGGGGAGGGGCAAAGGAGCTATCTAAGGCAGGTTTAGCTAGGCTGGGGGGTCTACAGTGATATAGTACAATTAGAAATAACCGAAACAACAATAAACTAACCATGTTTGGGCTGAGGCTAAACATAAACAGGATGTAGTACCGTAAAAAGGAACAGTCCAGCAGACATCAGCTGTATAGCTGAGTTATCATAAGGTCCGGTGGTAAAGCACTAGAGAGTAAGAGGCCACGGCTAGCGTGTGCTAGCGGGCCGGGGCTAGCAGATGGATGGAATCTTCGTGGTTAACGTCGTAACCACATCAGACGATTTCGTCGGCAGACCAGTCGTGTAGGATCGGCGGGAAGGTGTTGTTTTACAGGGTCAGCCATAGTAGGATGATAGGTGTTGTTTTACAGGGTCAGCCATAGTAGTATGATAGGTGTTGTTTTACAGGGTCAGCCATAGTAGTATGATAGGTGTTGTTTTACAGGGTCAGCCATAGTAGTATGATAGGTGTTGTTTTACAGGGTCAGCCATAGTAGTATGATAGGTGTTGTTTTACAGGGTCAGCCATAGTAGTATGATAGGTGTTGTTTTACAGGGTCAGCCATAGTAGTATGATAGGTGTTGTTTTACAGGGTCAGCCATAGTAGTATGATAGGTGTTGTTTTACAGGGTCAGCCATATTAGTATGATAGGTGTTGTTTTACAGGGTCAGCCATAGTAGGATGATAGGTGTTGTTTTACAGGGTCAGCCATAGTAGTATGATAGGTGTTGTTTTACAGGGTCAGCCATAGTAGTATGATAGGTGTTGTTTTACAGGGTCAGCCATAGTAGGATGATAGGTGTTGTTTTACAGGGTCAGCCATAGTAGTATGATAGGTGTTGTTTTACAGGGTCAGCCATAGTAGTATGATAGGTGTTGTTTTACAGGGTCAGCCATAGTAGTATGATAGGTGTTGTTTTACAGGGTCAGCCATAGTAGTATGATATGTGTTGTTTTACAGGGTCAGCCATAGTAGTATGATAGGTGTTGTTTTACAGGGTCAGCCATAGTAGTATGATAGGTGTTGTTTTACAGGGTCAGCCATAGTAGGATGATAGGTGTTGTTTTACAGGGTCAGCCATAGTAGCAAATTACGGTTAAGTGCCTTGCTCGAGAGCGTTGTTGGCTTGGTTATACGAACCAGCGACATTTCCGTTACTGGCTACCTGCCGCCCCACTAAAAGCTTACAAAAAAAATACAAATCATGTGATTTATTTTACTTTTTCACGTAAATTATGTAAATTAAATATATTTTTTCCGGGAGTTTCTGCGTTTTTAGATTATTTTTGTTAAAGATGAAAAGTATCAATTGTTGTTGTTTTTAAGAAATCAGATAGTTTGACAATGCTGTTTGTAAGCTTTTAAATGATATCAATATCAACCGTTTATCTTTTCCAGTGATGAAGACGTGGATGACTCATGGTAGGGTGGGGGGTGCAACATGGGTCAACTTTGAGCACCTCTCTCTCCTGAATGTGTTGGCATTCAGGTCCAAAAAGTCACATTCTGACCACTTCTTCCATGAGCAAACATGTATGGGAAGTTTTGTTTAAATCAAAAGGGATGCTGTCAAAAAGGGATTGAATTGAAATGGATTTACTCGGAAGGGACTGTACAGCTCCATCTTAATGCAGCAAATGATGCTGGTGTTCCTCTGTAACATTAGATACACACACACACACACACACACACACACACACACACACACACACACACACACACACACACACCTACACACACACACACACACACTTACACACACCTACACACACACACACCTACACACACACACACACACACACCTACACACACCTACACACACACACACCTACACACACACCTACACACACACACACACACACACACACACACACACACCTACACACACACACACACACACTTACACACACCTACACACACACACACCCTACACACACACACACACCTACACACACACACACCTACACACACACACACACCTACACACACACACCTACACACACACCTACACACACACACACCTACACACACACACACACACACCCTACACACACACACACACCTACACACACACCTACACACACACCTACACACACACACACACACACACACACACCTACACACACACACACACACACTTACACACACCTACACACACACACACCTACACACACACACACACACACACCTACACACACACACACCTACACACACCTACACACACACACACACCTACACACACACACCTACACACACACACACACACACACACACCTACACACACACTGAATCCTAACCTGCTCTGGGCTGCATACAAAACTCTTTGTTATTGTGCTTAGCTCTCAGCCTTCCTGTGTGTAACCTGATAGAGCGCTGAGGCCCGGCCAAGCCCCAACACACACAGCAGGTTCTGCTTAGAGAGAGAGAGAGTGTGTGTGTGTGTGTGTGTGTGTGTGTGTGTGTGTGTGTGTGTGTGTGTGTGTGTGTGTGTGTGTGTGTGTGTGTGTGTGTGTGTGTGTGTGTGTGTGTGTTTGATTTTACAAGGAAAATTCGGACAAGGGAAGTTAGGGGTTAAGGTTAGGTTTAGGGTTAAGGTTAGGTTTAGGGTTAGGGTTAAGGTTAGGTTTAGGGTTAAGGTTAGGTTTAGGGTTAAGGTTAGGTTTAGGGTTAGGGTTAAGGTTAGGTTTAGGGTTAAGGTTAGGTTTAGGGTTAAGGTTAGGTTTAGGGTTAAGGTTAGGTTTAGGGTTAGGGTTAAGGTTAGGTTTAGGGTTAAGGTTAGGTTTAGGGTTAAGGTTAGGGTTAGGGTTAAGGTTGGGTTTAGGTTTAGGGTTAAGGTTAGGTTTAGGGTTAAGGTTAGGGTTAGGGTTAGGGTTAAGGTTAGGTTTAGGGTTAAGGTTAGGTTTAGGGTTAGGGTTAAGGTTAGGTTTAGGGTTAAGGTTAGGTTTAGGGTTAGGGTTAAGGTTAGGTTTAGGGTTAAGGTTAGGTTTAGGGTTAAGGTTAGGTTTAGGGTTAAGGTTAGGTTTAGGGTTAAGGTTAGGTTTAGGGTTAAGGTTAGGTTTAGGGTTAAGGTTAGGTTTAGGGTTAGGGTTAAGGTTAGGTTTAGGGTTAAGGTTAGGTTTAGGGTTAAGGTTAGGTTTAGGGTTAGGGTTAAGGTTAGGTTTAGGGTTAAGGTTAGGTTTAGGGTTAAGGTTAGGTTTAGGGTTAAGGTTAGGTTTAGGGTTAAGGTTAGGTTTAGGGTTAGGGTTAAGGTTAGGTTTAGGGTTAAGGTTAGGTTTAGGGTTAGGGTTAAGGTTAGGTTTAGGGTTAAGGTTAGGTTTAGGGTTAGGGTTAAGGTTAGGTTTAGGGTTAAGGTTAGGTTTAGGGTTAGGGTTAAAGTTAGGTTTAGGGTTAAGGTTAGGTTTAGGGTTAGGGTTAAGGTTAGGTTTAGGGTTAAGGTTAGGTTTAGGGTTAGGGTTAAAGTTAGGTTTAGGGTTAAGGTTAGGTTTAGGGTTAGGGTTAAGGTTAGGTTTAGGGTTAAGGTTAGGTTTAGGGTTAGGGTTAAGGTTAGGTTTAGGGTTAAGGTTAGGTTTAGGGTTAGGGTTAAGGTTAGGTTTAGGGTTAAGGTTAGGTTTAGGGTTAGGGTTAAGGTTAGGTTTAGGGTTAAGGTTAGGTTTAGGGTTAGGGTTAAGGTTAGGTTTAGGGTTAAAGTTAGGTTTAGGGTTAAGGTTAAGGTTCAGGGGTAAGGGAAAACAGGATTTTGAATGGGAATCAATTGTTTCATATTATTGACAGTTTGTAATGGAGATTATATTAGTTAGATATATTATATATATTCTATGTTAGGCAGATTGTACATTTACGTTCAGATGTAATCTTAGTGAGGCTTATGTTTCTGGCCACAGTGTTTTAGTGTGCTTCTTAGATTTCTTAAAACATGCACTTTTTACCATTAGAATTTGGAAAACCTGATGTGTTCTAGTCAGAATGCCAGGTGTTCTTACTTCATAACACTCAGTCACATTTACCTTCTAAACAGAACACACTCAGTCACATTTACCTTCTAAACAGAACACACTCAGTCACATGTACCTTCTAAACAGAACACACTCAGTCACATTTACCTTCTAAACAGAACACACTCAGTCACATTTACCTTCTAAACAGAACACACTCAGTCACATTTACCTTCTAAACAGAACACACTCAATCACATTTACCTTCTAAACAGAACACACTCAGTCACATTTACCTTCTAAACAGAACACACTCAATCACATTTACCTTCTAAACAGAACACACTCAGTCACATTTACCTTCTAAACAGAACACACTCAGTCACATTTACCTTCTAAACAGAACACACTCGATCACATTTACCTTCTAAACAGAACACACTCAGTCACATTTACCTTCTAAACAGAACACACTCAGTCACATTTACCTTCTAAACAGAACACACTCAATCACATTTACCTTCTAAACAGAACACACTCAGTCACATTTACCTTCTAAACAGAACACACTCAGTCACATTTACCTTCTAAACAGAACACACTCAGTCACATTTACCTTCTAAACAGAACACACTCGATCACATTTACCTTCTAAACAGAACACACTCAATCACATTTACCTTCTAAACAGAACACACTCGATCACATTTACCTTCTAAACAGAACACACTCAGTCACATTTACCTTCTAAACAGAACACACTCAGTCACATTTACCTTCTAAACAGAACACACTCAATCACATTTACCTTCTAAACAGAACACACTCAATCACATTTACCTTCTAAACAGAACACACTCAATCACATTTACCTTCTAAACAGAACACACTCAATCACATTCCTGTTTTAAACGTTCCGTTTGTGTTGTATTCTAGAATGTGGTCAGTAAATTGTATGATCAAAGCTTCCATAGCTTCCATCTTTCACCTCTGTCACTGGTGGTGCAGAATGCAGATTCACAGACATAGGCCTACACACACACACACACACACACACACACACACACACACACACACACACACACACACACACACACACACACACATAAAGTATGGGTTAGGGAGTTTATATTTCCTCATTAATTAATATGATTGGAAGTTGGCTTGAGAGGGTGCTTTAGTGGGCATAGATACATTCTCACACACACACACACACACACACACACACACACACACACACACACATACACACATACACACATTGGATGCCGACACAGGGCCAGTGAGTGTGTGTCTGGCATGGTGGGTATCTGTTATTTATTTCTGCTGTGTGTGTCTGGCATGGTGGGTATCTGTTAGAAGTTGGGCAGGATTCTAGGAATGAGGGAGTAATGCAGAACACATGGAGGACACACACAGACACACACACACACACACACACACACACACACACACACACACAGAGGACTGCTGATCTACGATACAGACGAACATGTAGCAGCCCTTTTCTCTCTCTCTCTCTCTCTCTCTCTCTCTCTCTCTCTCTCTCTCTCTCTCTCTCTCTCTCTCTCTCTCTCTCTGTCTCTCACCCTCTCCCTCTCTCTTTCTCTCTCTCACCCTCTCTCTCTCTCTCTCTCTCTCTCTCTCTCTCTCTCTCTCTCTCTCTCTCTCTCTCTCTCTCTCTCTCTCTCTCTCTCTCTCTCTCTTTCTCTTTCTCTTTCTCTTTCTCTCTCTCTCTCTCTCTGTCTCTCACCCTCTCCCTCTCTTTCTCTCTCTCTCTCACCCTCTCCCTCTCTCTCTCTCTCTCTCACCCTCACCCTCTCTCTCTCTCTCTCTCTCTCACCCTATCCCTCTCTCACCCTCTCCCTCTCCTTCTCTCTCTCACCCTCTCCCTCTCTCTGTCTCTGTCTCTCCCTCTCCCTCTCCCTCTCCCTCTCCCTCTCTCTCTCTCTCTCTCTCTCTCTCTCTCTCTCCACCCTCTCTCTCTCTCACCCTCTCTCTCTCTGTCTATCCTCTCTCCCTCTCTCTCTGTCTCTCTCTCTGTCTCTCTCTCTCTCTCTCTCTCTCTCTCTCTCTTCTCTCTCTCTCTCTCTCTCTCTCTCTCTCTCTCTCTCTCTCTCTCTCTCTCTCTCTCTCTCTCTCTCTCTCTCTCTCTCTCTCTCTCTCTCTCTCCCCCTCCCCCTCCCCCCACCAATGTTGCTACCGGTATGTCTATGTTAGATTAAAAGGAAAACGTTATCCAGTGATGTGTGAGACCTTTCCGTGAATCAAATGCTGCTGTGTAGAAGAATACTAGTTCATTAATTAAGGAGGTGTGTTCTTTATTGTGTCAAATCAAAGTTTATTGGTCACGTTCACAGATTTGCGGATGTTATCGCATGTGCAGTACAGTGCAGTAATTCACACCAATACACAACAATCCAGAAAAATTAACAAATACCAGAACGAGCAGAGACTGGAATGTAAATATATACTAAAGATCTATATCTACTGTATCTATCTATCTATCTATCTATCTATCTATACTGAACAAAAATAGAAACAAACATGTAAAGTGCTGGTAGAGCACGGCGCTTGTAACGCCAAGGTAGTGGGTTCGATCCCCGGGACCACCCATACACAAAAAAATAAATAATGTATGCACGCATGACTGTAAGTCGCTTTGGATAAAAGCGTCTGCTAAATGGCATATTATTATTATTATGTTTCGTGAGCTGAAATAAAAGATCCCAGACATTTTCCATACGCACAAAAAGCTTATTTCTCTAAAATGTTGTGCGCAAATTAGTTTAAATCCCTGTTAGTGAACATTTCTCCTTTGCCAAGATAATCCATCCACTTGACAGGTGTGGCACATCAAGAAACAGATTTCTCAAGTTGGGGGAGCGTGCAATTGGCATGCTGACTGCAGGAATGTCCACCAGAGCGGTTGCCAGATAATTGCCTTTTCAGTACAAGACCTCCACATCCGGCTCTCCTTCACCTGCAGGATCGTCTGAGACCAGCCACCCGTATTTCTGTCTGTAATAAAGCCTTTTTATGGGGGAAAAACTCATTCTGATTGGCTGGTCCTGGCTCCCAAGTGGGTGGGCCTATGCCCTCCTAGGCCCACTCATGGCTGCGCCCCTGTCCAGTCATGTGAAATCTATAGATTAGGATCTAATACATTTATTTCAATTGACTGATTTCCTTATATGCACTGTAATATCATATCACAGTAAAATCTTTTAAATTGTTGTATTTATATATTTTTTCAGTATACAGTGCATTCGCAAAGTATTCCACATTTTGTTACATTACAGCCTTATTCTAAAATTCATTAAATCGTTTTTCCCCTCATCAATCTACCCACAATACCCCATATTGACAAAGCAAAAACAGGAGAGATTCTTCTCTGCAGATCCTCTCCAGCTCTGTCAGGTTGGATGGGAAGCGTTGCTGCACAGCTATTTTCAGGTCTCTCCAGAGATGTTCGATCGGGTTCAAGTCCGGGCTCTGGCTGGGCCACTCAAGGACATTCAGTGACTTGTCCCGAAGCCACTCCTGCATTGTCTTGGCTGTGTGCTTAGGGTCGTTGTCCTGTTGAAAGGTGAACCTTTGCCACAGTCTGAGGTCCTGAGCGCTCTGGAGCAGGTTTTCATCAAGGATCTCTCTGTACTTTGCTCCATTCATCTTTGTCACAATCCTGACTAGTCTCCCAGTCCCTGCCGCTGAAAAACATCCCCACAGCATGATGCTGCCACCACCATGCTTCACCGTAGGGATGGTGCCAGGTTTCCTCCAGAAGTGACGCTTGGCATTCAGGCCAAAGAGTTAAATCAGACCAAAGAATCTTGTTTCTCATGGTCTGAGAGTCCTTTAGGTGCCTTTTGGCAAACTCCAAGCGGGCTGTCATGTGCCTTTTACTGAGGAGTGGCTTCCGTCTGGCCACTCTACCATAAAGGCCTGATTGGTGGAGTGCTGCAGAGATGGTTGTCCTTCTGGAAGGTTCTCCCATCTCCACAGAGGAACTCTAGATCTCTGTCAGAGTGACCATCGGGTTCTTGGTCACCTCCCTGACCAAGGCCCTTCTCCCCCGATTGCTCAGTTTGGCTGGGAGGCCAGCTCTAGGAAGAGTCTTGGTGGTTCCAAACTTCTTCAATTTAAGAATGATGGAGGCCACTGTGTTCTTGGGGACCTTCAATGCTGTATAAATGTTTTAGTACCCTTCCCCAGATCTGTGCCTCGACACAATCCTGTCTCGGAGCTCTACGGACAGTTCCTTCGACCTCATAGCTTGGTTTTTGCTCTGACATGCACTGTCAACTGTGGGACCTTATATAGACAGGTGTGTGCCTTTCCAAATCATGTCCAATGAAATGAATTTACCACAGGTGGATTCCAATCAAGTTGTAGAAACATCTCAAGGATGATCAATGGAAACAGGATGCACCTGAGCTCAATTTCGAGTCTCATAGCAAAGGGTCTGAATACTTATGTAAATAAGGTATTTCTGGTTTTTATTTGTAATACATTTGCAAAAATTTCTAAACCTGTTTTCGCTTTGTCATTTTGGGGTATTGTGTGTAGATTGAGTATTTGTATTTATTTAATCAATTTTAGAATAAGGCTGTAACGTAACAAATTGTGGAAAAAGTCAAGGGGTCTGAATACCTTCCGAAGGCACTGTATGTATGGAGTCCTGTGAAGTCTATCATTTCAACCTTGGCCTGATGTAATCAGCTGCCCATTCACTTTCACTACGTCTCAATTTAATGTAATTTAATTAATTAATTAATTTATTTAACCTTTATTTAACTAGGGAAGTCAATTAAGAACACATTCTTATTTACAATTATGGCCTACCAAAAGGCAAAAGGCCTCCTGCGGGGACGGGGGCTGGGATTAAAAATGAAAATATAGGACAAAACACACATCACGACAAGAGAGAGACGCCACAACACTACATAAAGAGAGACACCACAACACTACATAAAGAGAGACGCCACAACACTACATAAAGAGAGACACCACAACACTACATAAAGAGACACGCCACAACACTACATAAAGAGAGACACCACAACACTACATAAAGAGAGACACCACAACACTACATAAAGAGAGACACCACAACACTACATAAAGAGAGACACCACAACACTACATAAAGAGAGACACCACAACACTACATAAAGAGAGACACCTCAACACTACATAAAGAGAGACACCACAACACTACATAAAGAGAGACACCACAACACTACATAAAGAGAGACACCTCAACACTACATAAAGAGAGACACCACAACACTACATAAAGAGAGACACCACAACACTACATAAAGAGAGACACCTCAACACTACATAAAGAGAGACACCATAACACTACATAAAGAGAGAGAGACACCACAACACTACATAAAGAGAGACACCACAACACTACATAAAGAGAGACGCCACAACACTACATAAAGAGAGACTCCACAACACTACATAAAGAGAGACACCACAACACTACATAAAGAGAGACACCACAACACTACATAAAGAGAGACGCCACAACACTACATTAAGAGAGACGCCACAACACTACATAAAGAGAGACGCCACAACACTACATAAAGAGAGACGCCACAACACTACATAAAGAGAGACACCACAACACTACATAAAGAGAGACGCCACAACACTACATAAAGAGAGACACCACAACACTACATAAAGAGAGACACCACAACACTACATAAAGAGAGACACCACAACACTACATAAAGAGAGACACCACAGAAGGAGCATTGGTGGCAAATCTGATGGCCGAATGGTAAAGAACATCTAGCCGCTCGAGAGCACCCTTACCTGCCGATCTATAAATTACGTCTCCGTAATCTAACATGGGTAGGATGGTCATCTGAATCAGGGTTAGTTTGGCAGCTGGGGTGAAAGAGGAGCGATTACGATCGAGGAAACCAAGTCTAGATTTAACCTTAGGCTGCAGCTTTGATATGTGCTGAGAGAAGGACAGTGTACCGTCTAGCCATACTCCCAAGTACTTGTATGAGAGTACAAATGGCACCCTATTTGATAAATAGTGCACTACTTTTGATCAGGGCCCACTGGGAAAGGAAAGGGTACCGTTTGGGCCTCAGGATATGACCGCCATACTGTAGTGATCTACCATCAAGCCATCCATTCATAACTGGCAGCGTCACATAACTATCTTATTAATAATAACAGGACTGTCAAACACACCCTTCTAATATCCTGTGGGAAACAGATTTGTTACAGAGTGGGGAAAGGCAGGGAAGAAATCAGCAAGACCTTTATTAAAACAAGTTAATATAAAGTTGAAACAGAATTCTCTGAATTCCCCAGATTGAATGACGTAATGGCTGGCAGGCTGTCACATTGATATATAACTCACCTGGAGGCTGTCAGGCTGTCACATTGATATAGAACTCACCTGGAGGCTGGCAGGCTGTCACATTGATATAGAACTCACCTGGAGGCTGGCACATTGATATAGATCTCACCTGGAGGCTGTCACATTGATATAGAACTCACCTGGAGGCTGGCAGGCTGTCACATTGATATAGAACTCACCTGGAGGCTGGAGGCTGTCACATTGATATAGAACTCACCTGGAGGCTGGCAGGCTGTCACATTGATATAGAACTCACCTGGAGGCTGTCACATTGATATAGAACTCACCTGGAGGCTGTCACATTGATATAGAACTCACCTGGAGGCTGTCACATTGATATAGAGCTCACCTGGAGGCTGTCAGGTAGGTTCCTTATGTAAAGAGCTACTGTTTCATTGCTCTGCTCTCCCACCTGCTTCTCTCTGTCTCTCTCTCTCTCTCTCTCTCTCTCTTTCACTCTTCCCATTTCTCTCTTTCAGCCAATTTTCCCATTAACTGGGCATTGAATGATTGCTCTTCTGGTGTGACCAGAGACAGTGCATGAAAGAGAGAAAGAGAGAGAGAGAGAGTGAGACAGAAAGAAAGAAAGAAAGAAAGAAAGAAAGAAAGAAAGAAAGAAAGAAAGAAAGAAAGAAAGAAAGAAAGAGACAACGAGAGTGAAAGCGAGAGAGTGTGGGTTTGACCGGACACAGCCTCCGTCTCTCCGAAAGACGTCAGCCTGTCTGTCTGAATTAGAGCAATAGAGATGGAGTTATGGAGGGTGCTGACTGAGGAGAGGAGCGAGGGATAAAGGGATAGAGGAAGTGGGGGTGATGGAGGGTGCTGACCGAGGGGAGGAGCGGGGGATAAAGGGATAGAGGAAGTGGGGGTGACCGAGGAGAGGAGCGGGGGATAAAGGGATAGAGGAAGTGGGGGTGACCGAGGAGAGGAGCGAGGGATAAAGGGATAGAGGAAGTGGGGGTGACCGAGGAGAGGAGCGGGGGATAAAGGGATAGAGGAAGTGGGGGTTACCGAGGAGAGGAGCGGGGGATAAAGGGATAGAGGAAGTGGGGGTGACCGAGGAGAGGAGCGAGGGATAAAGGGATAGAGGAAGTGGGGGTGACCGAGGAGAGGAGCGGGGGATAAAGGGATAGAGGAAGTGGGGGTGACCGAGGAGAGGAGCGAGGGATAAAGGGATAGAGGAAGTGGGGGTGACCGAGGAGAGGAGCGGGGGATAAAGGGATAGAGGAAGTGGGGGTGAGAGGGTTTTAGTTGATGTGGAACGGCCTTGTTAGTATGAGGCATTCTGTTGACTGGGTGGACAGACAGACGGATTGACACTGAGAGGCCTATGACGTCAATGAAGCTGCAAGTTAACAGTAGGCAACGGTAGCTTAACTCCATTCCTGCACTGCATAAAGCACTGTGATTCAGGATGTAATACTGAGACTAGCAGGTTAGTTTTAATGAAAGATACAGAGGAGAACAGAATAGAGAACAGAGAACAGAGGAGAACAGAGGAGAATAGAGGAGAACAGAGGAGAACAGAGGAGGTAGCTTAGTGGTTAAGAGCGTTGTGCCAGTAACCGAAAGGTCGCTGGTTCTAATCCCCGAGCCGACTAGGTGAAATATCTGTCGATGTGCCCTTGAGCAAGGCACTTAACCCTAATTGCTCCTGTAAGTCGCTCTGGATAAGAGCGTCTGCTAAATGACTAAAATGTAAATGTAAAAATGAGGACAGAGGAGAACAGAGAATAGAGGAGAATAGAGGAGAACAGAGGAGAACAGAGAATAGATGAGAATAGAGAACAGAGGAGAACAGAGAACAGAGGAGAATGGAGAACAGAGGAGAACAGAGGAGAATAGAGAACAGAGGAGAATAGAGAACAGAGGAGAACAGAGGAGAATATAGAACAGAGGAGAACAGAGGAGAATGGAGAACAGAGGAGAACAGAGGAGAATAGAGAACAGAGGAGACTAGAGAACAGAGGAGACTAGAGAACAGAGGAGACTAGAGAACAGAGGAGAACAGAGAACAGAGGAGAACAGAGAACAGAGGAGAACAGAGAACAGAGGAGAACAGAGAACAGAGAATAGAGGAGAACAGAGGAAAATAGAGAATAGAGGAAAATAGAGAATAGAGGAGAATAGAGAACAGAGGAGAATAGAGAACAGAGGAGAACAGAGGATAATAGAGAACATAGAATAGAGAACAGAGGAGAACAGAGAACAGAGGAGAATAGGAAAATAGAGGAGAACAGAGAACAGAGGAGAACAGAGAGAATAGAGAACAGAGGATAATAGAGAACAGAGGATAATAGAGAACAGAGGAGAATAGAGAACAGAGAATAGAGAACAGAGGAGAACATAGAACAGAGGAGAATAGAGAACAGATGAGAACAGAGGGGAATAGAGAACAGATGAGAATAGAGAACAGGTGGAGAATAGAGAACAGAGGAGAATAGAGAACAGAGGAGAATAGAGAACAGAGGAGAATAGAGAACAGAGGAGAATAGAGGAGAACAGAGGAGAATAGAGAACAGAGGAGAGTAGAGAACAGAGGAGAGTAGAGAACAAAGGAGGATAGAGAACAGAGGAGAATAGAGAACAGAGGAGAATAGAGAACAGAGGAGAACAGAGGAGAATAGAGAACAGAGGAGAATAGAGGAGAACAGAGGAGAATAGAGAACAGAGGAGAGTAGAGAACAGAGGAGAGTAGAGAACAAAGGAGAATAGAGAACAGAAGAGAACAGAGGAGACTAGAGAACAGAGGAGAACAGAGAACAGAGGAGAATAGAGAACAGAGAAGAATAGAGAACAGAGAATAGAGGAGAACAGAGGAGAACAGAGGAAAATAGAGAATAGAGGAGAATAGAGAACAGAGGAGAATAGAGAACAGAGAATAGAGAACAGAGAACAGAGGATAATAGAGAACAGATAATAGAGAACAGAGGAGAACAGAGAACAGAGGAGAACAGAGAACAGAGGAGAATAGAGAACAGAGGAGAATAGAAAACAGAGGAAAATAGAGGAGAACAGAGAACAGAGGAGAACAGAGAACAGAAGAGAATAGAGAACAGATGATAATAGAGAACAGAGGAGAATAGAGAACAGAGGAGAACATAGAACAGAGGAGAATAGAGAACAGAGGAGAATAGAGAACAGAGAATAGAGAACAGAGGAGAACATAGAACAGAGGAGAATAGAGAACAGATGGGAATAGAGAACAGATGAGAATAGAGAACAGGTGGAGAATAGAGAACAGAGGAGAATAGAGAACAGAGGAGAATAGAGAACAGAGGAGAACAGAGGAGAATAGAGAACAGGGGAGAGTAGAGAACAGAGGAGAGTAGAGAACAAAGGAGAATAGAGAACAGAGGAGAACAGAGGAGAATAGAGAACAGAGGAGAACAGATGAGAATAGAGAACAGGTGGAGAATAGAGAACAGAGGAGAATAGAGAACAGAGTAGAATAGAGAACAGAGGAGAACAGAGGAGAATACTCTGTTCTCTATTGTCCTCTGTTCGCTATTGTCCTCTGTTCTCCTCTGTTCTCTTTTCTCCTCTGTTCTCCTCTGTTCTCTATTCTCCTCTGTTCTCCTCTGTTCTCTATTCTCCTCTGTTCTCCTCTGTTCTCTATTCTCCTCTGTTCTCTATCCTCCTCTGTTCTCTATTCTCCTCTGTTCGCTATTCTTCTCTGTTCTCTATTCTCATCTGTTCTCTATTGTTCTCTGTTCTCCTCTGTTCTCTATTCTCCTCTGTTCTCTGTTCTCCTCTGTTCTCTATTCTCCTCTGTTCTCCTCTGTTCTCCTCTGTTCTCCTCTGTTCTCCTCTGTTCTCCTCTGTTCTCTATTCTCCTCTGTTCTCTATTCTCATCTGTTCTCTATTCTCATCTGTTCTCTATTCTCCTCTGTTCTCTAGTCTCCTCTATTCTCCTATGTTGTCCTCTATTCTCCTCTGTTCTCTATTCTCCTCTGTTCTCTAGTCTCCTCTATTCTCCTATGTTCTCCTCTATTCTCCTCTGTTCTCTATTCTCCTCTGTTCTCTATTCTCCTCTGTTCTCTATTCTCATCTGTTCTCTATTCTCCTCTGTTCTCTAGTCTCCTCTATTCTCCTATGTTCTCCTCTATTCTCCTCTGTTCTCTATTCTCCTCTGTTCTCTAGTCTCCTCTATTCTCCTATGTTCTCCTCTATTCTCCTCTGTTCTCTATTGTTCTCTGTTCTCCTCTGTTCTCTGTTCTCCTCTGTTCTCTATTCTCCTCTGTTATCCTCTGTTCTCTATTCTCCTCTGTTCTCTATTCTTCTCTGTTCTCTTCTGTTCTCTATTCTCCTCTGTTCTCTGTTCTCCTCTGTTCTCCTCTGTTCTCTATTCTCCTCTGTTCTCCTCTGTTCTCTGTTCTCCTCTGTTCTCTATTCTCCTCTGTTCTCCTCTGTTCTCTGTTCTCATCTGTTCTCTATTCTCCTCTGTTCTCTGTTATCCTCTGTTCTCTATTCTCATCTGTTCTCCTCTGTTCTCTGTTCTCCTCTTTTCTCTATTCTCCTCTGTTCTCCTCTGTTCTCTATTCTCCTGTGTTCTCTGTTCTCCTCTGTTCTCTATTCTCCTCTGTTCTCTGTTCTCCTCTGTTCTCTGTTCTCTATTCTCCTCTGTTCTCCGCTGTTTTCTAATCTCCTCTGTTCTCCGTTGTTCTCTATTCTCCTCTGTTCTCTAATCTCCCCTGTTCTCCTCTGTTCTCTATTCTCCTCTGTTCTCCTATGTTCTCCTCTATTCTCCTATGTTCTCCTCTATTCTCCTCTGTTCTCTGTTCTCTTCTGTTCTCTATTCTCCTCTGTTCTCTATTCTCCTCTGTTTTCTAGTCTCCTCTATTCTCCTATGTTCTCCTCTATTCTCCTCTGTTCTCTGTTCTCTTCTGTTCTCTATTCTCCTCTGTTCTCTGTTCTCCTCTGTTCTCTATTGTCCTCTGTTCTCTATTGTTCTCTGTTCTCCTCTGTTCTCTATTCTCCTCTGTTTTCCGCTGTTCTCTATTCTCCTCTGTTCTCTGTTCTCCTCTGTTCTCTGTTCTCCTCTGTTCTCTATTCTCCTCTGTTCTCGTCTGTTCTCTATTCTCCTCTGTTCTCCTCTGTTCTATGTTCTCCTCTGTTCTCTATTCTTCTCTGTTCTCTTCTGTTCTCTATTCTCCTCTGTTCTCTGTTCTCCTCTGTTCTCTATTATCTTCTGTTCTCTGTTCTTCTCTGTTCTCCTCTGTTCTCCTCTGTTCTCTATTCTCCTCTGTTCTCCTCTGTTCTCTGTTCTCCTCTGTTCTCTATTCTCCTCTGTTCTCCTCTGTTCTCTATTCTCCTCTGTTCTCCTCTGTTCTCTATTCTCCTCTGTTCTCTATTCTCCTCTGTTCTTTGTTCTCCTCTGTTCTCCTCTGTTCTCCTCTGTTCTCTGTTCTCCTCTAATCTCCTCTGTTCTCTGTTCTCCTCTGTTCTCTATTCTCCTCTGTTATGTTCTCCTCTGTTTTCTAGTCTCCTCTGTTCTCTAGTCTCCTCTGTTCTCTGTTCTCCTCTGTTCTCTAATCTCCTCTGTTCTCCTCTGCTATCTGTTCTCCTCTGTTCTCCTCTGTTCTCCTCTGTTTATATGGTGATCTGCATTGAAAATACATCTCTTTTTATCTTTTTATCTCTCCATATCTATTTCCCTCTCTCTTTCTCCCTCTCCCCAGGGTGTTTGATATGAGCGGTGTAGTGATGGCTTCCAGCTTGGTTCTATGGCATATCTGTGTGAAGACAGACCTCTGAAAACACGCACACACAGACCTCTGAAAACACACATATAGACCTCTGGAAACATACACACAGACCTCTGAAAACACACACACGCAGACCTCTGAAAACACACACACGCAGACCTCTGAAAACACACACACGCAGACCTCTGAAAACACACACACGCAGACCTCTGAAAACACTTTGTTCTCTGGCATAAATCAGACAGTCGATGAAATGCTGTCTCTGGCACGACACACAGTCTCCCTGCTACACGGTGGCCCTGTGTGTGTGTGTGTGTGTGTGTGTGTGTGTGTGTGTGTGTGTGTGTGTGTGTGTGTGTGTGTGTGTGTGTGTGTGTGTGTTTAGGAAAGCGTTAAATCAACCTTGCTAAGCATCACTACATGCCAGGCCTGACACTCCAGAGACATTTGGATGCTCAAAGTGTGTGTGTTTATGCAAGAGAGTGTATGTGTGTGTTTATGTGTGTGTTTATGTGTGTTTACACATCTGAATCTGGGCCTTTGCCGTCATGTGGGGCACGAGGTAAGTGCTGTATGGTAAATGTTGTGTAATTTGATGGTGATTACATTTAATGTGATGCTTTTCATGGATTACTGTTGCAAAGCTGTTATGCCAGCACACTGAGCCGTGGACCTGACGTTGGGTTAATCACAGCACTGATTGTGTCCCAAATGGCACCCTCTTCCCTACATGGCACACTACTTTTGATGGGCCCTAGTTAAAAGTAGTGCACTATGTAGGGAATAGGGTGCCATTTGGGACGTAGCCACTTTGTTTTGGAATATAACCAGTGTTGTTCCGGGTCTTCATAACTCGGATGTTTCAGGATCCCACTGGTCTATTCACCCTGCTGGGATGTTTCAGGATCCCACTGGTCTATTCACCCTGCTGGGATGTTTCAGGATCCCACTGGTCTATTCACCCTGCTGGGATGTTTCAGGATCCCACTGGTCTATTCACCCTGCTGGGATGTTTCAGGATCCCACTGGTCTATTCACCCTGCTGGGATGTTTCAGGATCCCACTGGTCTATTCACCCTGCTGGGATGTTTCAGGATCCCACTGGTCTATTCACCCTGCTGGGATGTTTCAGGATCCCGCTGGTCTATTCACCCTGCTGGGATGTTTCAGGATCCCGCTGGTCTATTCACCCTGCTGGGATGTTTCAGGATCCCACTGGTCTATTCACCCTGCTGGGATGTTTCAGGATCCCACTGGTCTATTCACCCCGCTGGGATGTTTCAGGATCCCGCTGGTCTATTCACCCTGCTGGGATGTTTCAGGATCCCGCTGGTCTATTCACCCTGCTGGGATGTTTCAGGATCCCGCTGGTCTATTCACCCTGCTGGGATGTTTCAGGATCCCACTGGTCTATTCACCCTGCTGGGATGTTTCAGGATCCCGCTGGTCTATTCACCCTGCTGGGATGTTTCAGGATCCCACTGGTCTATTCACCCCGCTGGGATGTTTCAGGATCCCACTGGTCTATTCACCCTGCCGGGATGTTTCAGGATCCCACTGGTCTATTCACCCTGCTGGGATGTTTCAGGATCCCACTGGTCTATTCACCCTGCTGGGATGATTCAGGATCCCGCTGGTCTATTCACCCTGCTGGGATGTTTCAGGATCCCACTGGTCTATTCACCCTGCTGGGATGTTTCAGGATCCCACTGGTCTATTCACCCTGCTGGGATGTTTCAGGATCCCACTGGTCTATTCACCCTGCTGGGATGTTTCAGGATCCCACTGGTCTATTCACCCTGCTGGGATGTTTCAGGATCCCACTGGTCTATTCACCCCGCTGGGATGTTTCAGGATCCCACTGGTCTATTCACCCCTGCTGGGATGTTTCCAGGATCCCACTGGTCTATTCACCCTGCCGGGATGTTTCAGGATCCCACTGGTCTATTCACCCTGCTGGGATGTTTCCAGGATCCCACTGGTCTATTCACCCTGCTGGGATGTTTCAGGATCCCACTGGTCTATTCACCCTGCTGGGATGTTTCAGGATCCCACTGGTCTATTCACCCTGCTGGGATGTTTCAGGATCCCACTGGTCTATTCACCCTGCTGGGATGTTTCAGGATCCCACTGGTCTATTCACCCTGCTGGGATGTTTCAGGATCCCACTGGTCTATTCACCCTGCTGGGATGTTTCAGGATCCCACTGGTCTATTCACCCTGCTGGGATGTTTCAGGATCCCACTGGTCTATTCACCCTGCTGGGATGTTTCAGGATCCCACTGGTCTATTCACCCTGCTGGGATGTTTCAGGATCCCACTGGTCTATTCACCCTGCTGGGTGGGAGGTCACACACACATTTGAACACAATTGAAACATTAATTTATTACAGTTCAAATTCTTATGATCAAATCTATGTTTATTTGTCATATGAACAGGATACAGTGGGGTGTGTAATGCTATATATCTGAGAGTTAGTAAGGACTTGGCAGCTGCACAGTGCTACTTCATGTCAAGGTTTAAAGACAGAACGGAACACACACAATATCTAGCTTAGATTGTGATGGTTGGTATCACGGTGAATCAGAACACACATAAAACGTTATTTACAATTCCGTAATTGATGTGTAATTACATTTTGGTTAGCAAAGTAACCTAATCATAGAATAAGGACCTAGCGGCTGTTCCAATTCATCCCAAAGGTGTTCGATGTGGTCGAGGTCAGGGCTCTGTGCAGGCCAGTCAAGTTCTTCCACACCGATCTCGACAAACCATTTCTGTATGAACCTCGCTTTGTGCACATGGGCATTTTCATGCTTAAACAGGAAAGGGTTGTCCCCAAACTGTTGCCACAATGTTGGAAGCACAGAATCGTCTTCAGCACTCGGCAGTCCCGTTCTGTGAGCTTGTGTGGCCTACCACTTCGCGGCTGAGCCGTTGTTGCTCCTAGACGTTTCCACTTCACAATAACAGCACTTACAGTTGACCGGGGCAGCTCCTAACCGACTTGCCAAAAATATAGTTTGTTAACAAGAAATTTGTGGAGTGGTTGAAAAACGAGTTTTAATGACTCCAACCTAAGTGTATGTAAACTTCCGACTTCAACTGTAACTCTAATGAACTTATCCTCTGCAGCAGAGGTAACTCTGGGTCTTCCTTTCCTGTGGCGGTCCTCATGAGAGCCAGTTTCATCATAGCACTTGATGATTTTTGTGACTGCACCTGAAGAAATTTTCAAAGTTCTTGAAAGTTTCCGTATTGACTGACCTTCATGTCTTAAAGTAATGATGGACTGTGGTTTCTCTTTGCTTATTTGAGCTGTTCTTGCCATAATATGGACTTGGTCTTTTACCAAATAGGGCTATCTTCTGTATACCCCCCCTACCTTGTCACAACACAACTGATTGGCTCAAACGCATTAAGAAGGAAAGAAATTCCACAAAATGAACTTTTAAGAAGGCACACCTCTTAATTGAAATGCATTCCAGGTGACTACCTCATGACACACAGAGACGCAAATTCCCTCACACACAGAGAAAAACTCAAATTCCCTCACACACAGAGAAAGACTCAAATTCCCTCACACACAGATATGCAAATGCCCTCACACATAGAGTGAGACGCAAACTCCCTCACGCAGAGAGAGACGCAAATTCCCTCACACACAGGGTGAGATGCAAATTCCTTCACACACAGCAGAGAGTAAATTCCCTCACATACAGAGAGAGATTCAAATTCCCTCACACACAGAGTGAGACGCAAATTCCCTCACACACAAAGAGAGACGCAAATTCCCTCACACACAGAGTGAGACACAAATGTACACACATTCATACACACACCGATACCCAAACACATACACATACATACAAACATATACACACAAATTCCCAAACACATCCACACACTTTCTAATTCTCACACAGTACACATACTCACTGGCTCAATCTCTTTCTCTCTCCCCCTCCCCCCCCCTCCCTCCCTCCCTCCCCCTCTCTCTCTCTCTCTCTCTCTCTCTCTCTCTCTCTCTCTCTCTCTCTCTGTCTCTCTCTCTCTCTCTCTCTCTCTTTATCTCTGTCTCTCTCTCTCTCTCCCTCTCCCTCTCTCTCTCTCTCTCTCTCTCTCTCTCTCTCTCTCTCTCTCTCTCTCTCTCTCTCTCTCTCTCTCTCTCTCTCTCTCTTTATCTCTCTCTCTCTCTCTCTCCATCTCTTTTATCAGTTGTTCTCTGTCAGATTTTTTTGTACCATTAGAGAAGCCTGCAGCTGTCCTGAACACAAGTAGGCCAGGCAAACATCACCACACACACACACACACACCATCACACACACACACACACACACACACACAGTATTGTATAACTAACCTTGTGGGGACACACAATTCAGTCCCATTCAGAATCCTATTTTCCCTAACCCCTAACCCTAACCCGTACTCTAACCCTAACCTTAACCCCTAACCCTAACCCTAACCCTAGCTCCTAACCATATCCCTTAACATAATTCTAACCCTAACACTAACTCTAACCTTAACCCTTGTGGGGACTAACAAAATGTCCTCAGTTGGTCAAATAAAAAATGGTTTACTATTCTTCTGGTCCCCACAAGAATAGTTAAACACGTCCACACACACACACACATCATCACACACACGCACACACACACCAATTTCAGTTCAATGTCAATTTAAGGGCTTTATTGGCATGGGAAACGTATGTTAACATTGCCAAAGCAAGTGAAGTAGATAGTAAACAAAAGTGAAATAAACAATAAATATTAACAGTAAACATTACACTCAGAAGTTTCAAAAGAATAAAGACATTTCAAATGTCATATTATGTCTATATACAGTGTTGTAACAATGTGCAAATAGTTAAAGTACAAATGGGAAAATAAATAAACATAAATATGGGTTGTATTTACAATGGTGTTTGTTCTTCACTGGTTGCCCTTTTCTTGTGGCAACAGGTCACAAATCTTGCAGCTGTGATGGCACACTGTGGTTTTTCACCCAGTAGATAAGGGAGTTTATCAAAATTGGGTTTTTTTTCGAATTCTTTGTGGATCTGTGTAATCTGAGAAATATGTGTCTCTAATATGGTCATATATTTGGCAGGAGGTTAGGAAGTGCAGTCTTTTTGTTCAGTATATTTGTGCCTCCCCTTCTCGTAGTCCTATTATATGGACAACGTTGTTTTTATGGATTTTTTTTCTCCGCCTCAGCAGAGTAGGCTACCCTGTCATTTGTCCTATTAAAAAAAGACTCTGCTAATGTCTCCAGTCCATATAAAGTGTAGTAGAATTACATGAAATTTGAAATGACAGTGTAGAATTTTTTATTTTTTTTGCCTTGCAAAGAAAGAAGAAAGATATTTGATATAGCCCAGGCCTCTACACTATACGATTGAACTGTCTTTTTTTTCGTGAACAGTGATTGAGTTATATTATTAGTCTAAAGTATGACTATCCAATCTACTCATCGCATTTGGAACAGTAGGCGATCTTACATAGGTCTGCCAATGAGATGATGCACGGAATGCATTTTTATGTTGAAAATGTGCTTCCCCAAACTTGAAACTCACTCTCTGCCTATGCATAGGCTAGTGATTTTGCTGTTCGTTACTCGTCTTGTGGGCTGAAGAAAGGTAAATGTGGAGAGTTATTGTAACATCTTCAAAGTGCGCGTTAAGGACACACGTCATTGCGTCCTCGACTTGCAATATTCTGTTGATGAATGATGCCATAATGTAAATGTGATTTCTGTCATTCTGAGCACCACATTTACATAACGGAAACCCTGTCACACACACACTCCCTCACACACTCCCTCACACACACACACACCCTCACACACACACACACCCTCACACACACTCCCTCACACACACCCTCACACACACACACACACACTCCCTCACACACACCCCTCACACCCTCCCTCACACACTCC
Organism: Coregonus clupeaformis; assembly: GCF_020615455.1. Taxonomy (NCBI): domain Eukaryota; kingdom Metazoa; phylum Chordata; class Actinopteri; order Salmoniformes; family Salmonidae; genus Coregonus; species Coregonus clupeaformis. The sequence continues at coordinate 722,904 of NW_025533536.1, read as the reverse complement.
CTCACACACTCCCTCACACACACACCCTCACACACACACCACCCTCACACACACACACACCCTCACACACACACACACCCCTCACACACACTCCCTCACACACACTCCCTCACACACACACCCTCACACACACACCCTCACACACACCTTCACACACACCCTCACACACACACACTCCCTCACACACACTCCCTCACACACACCCCTCACACACACTCACCCACCTCCCTCACACACACCCTCACACACACCCTCACACACTCCCTCACACACTCCCTCACACACACCCTCACACACACCCTCACACACCTCACACACACACCCTCACACACTCCCTCCCACACACACTCCCTCACACACACACCCTCACACACTCCCTCACACACACACCCTCACACACACACCCCTCACACACCCCTCACACACACACACCCTCACACACACCTCCCACACACACTCCCTCACACACACCCTCACACACACTCCCTCACACACACACCCTCACACACACTCCCTCACACACACACCCTCACACACACACACTCCCTCACACACACCCTCCCACACACACCCACACACACCCTCAGCACACACCTCCCTCACACACACCCTCACACACACTCCCTCACACACACCCTCACACACACACACACCCTCACACACACCCAACCTCACACACACACCTCCCTCACACACACCCTCACACACACTCCCTCACACACACCCTCACACACACTCACTCACACACACACCCTCACACCCTCACACACACCCTCACACACACCCTCACACACACACACTCCCTCACACACACCCTCACACACACACTCCCTCACACACACACCCTCACACACACTCCCTCACACACACACTCCCTCACACACACTCCCTCACACACACACCCTCACACACACACCCTCACACACACCCTCACACACACTCCCTCACACACACACCACACCCCTCACACACACACCTCACACACACCTCACACACACACACCCTCACACCCTCACACACACCCTACACACACACACCCTCACACACCCTCACACTCCCTCACACACACCCTCCCACACCCTCACACACCTCACACACCTCCCCTCACACACCCACCCTCACACACACACACCCTCACACCCTCACACACACCTCCCTCACACACACTCCCTCACACACACACACCCCCTCACACACACTCTCACACACACCCTCACACACACACCCTCACACACACCCTCACACACTCCCTCACACACACCCTCACACACACACACACCCTCACCCTCACACACACCCTCACACACACACACACACCCTCACACACACCCTCACACACACACACACACCCTCACACACACTCCCTCACACACACACCCTCACACACACTCCCTCACACACACACCCTCACACACACACCCTCACACACCCTCACACACACACACACCCTCACACACACCCTCACACACACACTCCCTCACACACACTCCCTCACACACACCCTCACACACACACACACCCTCACACACACCCTCACACACACCCTCACACACACACCTCCCTCACACACACACCCTCACACACACCCTCACACACACTCCCTCACACACACACACACACACCCTCACACACACTCCCTCACACACACACACACCCTCACACACACACACACCCTCACACACACACTCCCTCACACACACTCCCTCACACACACACCCTCACACACACACCCTCACACACACACACCCTCACACACACACTCCCTCACACACACTCCCTCACACACACACACACCCGCACACACACTCCCTCACACACACCCTCACACACACACACACCCTCACACACACCCTCACACACACACACTCCCTCACACACACACCCTCACACACACACCCTCACACACTCTCCCTCACACACACACCCTCACACACACACACACCCTCACACACACACACTCCCTCACACACACCCTCACACACACACACTCCCTCACACACACACACTCCCTCACACACACCCTCACACCTCCCTCACACCCTCACACACCTCACACACACCCTCATACCTCCCTCACACACCACATTTTTTTTATTTTTATTTTTATTTTACACTCTCCCTCACACACACACCCTCACACACACACACCCTCACACACACACCCTCCCTCACACACACCTCACACACACACACCCTCACACACACACCCTCACACACACACACACCCTCACACACCCTCACTCACACACACACACTCCCTCACACACACCCTCACACACACACCTCACACACCCCCTCACACACCTCCCTCACACACACACACCCTCACACACCTCCCACACACACACACCCTCACACACACACAACCCTCACACACACACTCCCTCACACACACACCCTCACACCTCACACACACACCCTCACACACACCCTCACACACACACTCCCTCACACACACACTCCCTCACACACACACACCCTCACACACACTCCCTCACACACACCCTCACACACACACACCCTCACACACACCCTCACACACACACACTCCCTCACACACACACCCTCACACACACACCCACACACACACACCCTCACACACACACCCTCACACACACACCTCACACACCCCCTCACACACTCCCTCACACACACACACACCCTCACACACACCCTCACACACTCACACACACACACACCCTCACACACACCCTCACACACACACACACCCTCACACACACCCTCACACACACACACTCCTCACACACACACCCTCACACACACCCTCACACACTCTCCCTCACACACACACCCTCACACACACACACACCCTCACACACACACACTCCCTCACACACACCCTCACACACACACACTCCCTCACACACACACACTCCCTCACAC
>NW_025533536.1:637500-715000 GCF_020615455.1 Coregonus clupeaformis | reverse complement strand
TCCCAGCTCTCTGTAGTCAGGAGGTGGTGATGTTCAGTCCCAGCTCTCTGTAGTCAGGAGGTGGTGATGTTCAGTCCCAGCTCTCTGTAGTCAGGAGGTGGTGATGTTCAGTCCCATCTCTCTGTAGTCAGGAGGTGGTGATGTTCAGTCCCAGCTCTCTGTAGTCAGGAGGTGGTGATGTTCAGTCCCATCTCTCTGTAGTCAGGAGGTGGTGATGTTCCGTCCCAGCTCTCTGTAGTCAGGAGGTGGTGATGTTCAGTCCCAGCTCCTTGTAGTCAGGAGGTGGTGATGTTCAGTCCCAGCTCTCTGTAGTCAGGAGGTGGTGATGTTCCGTCCCAGCTCTCTGTAGTCAGGAGGTGGTGATGTTCAGTCCCAGCTCTCTGTAGTCAGGAGGTGGTGATGTTCAGTCCCAGCTCTCTGTAGTCAGGAGGTGGTGATGTTCAGTCCCAGCTCTCTGTAGTCAGGAGGTGGTGATGTTCAGTCCCAGCTCTCTGTAGTCAGGAGGTGGTGATGTTCAGTCCCAGCTCCCTGTAGTCAGGAGGTGGTGATGTTCAGTCCCAGTCTTGAGTTTTTTTCTCCTCTGTTCTCGGCCCGTCTGCTCCTCCCCCCTCTTCTCTGAGCACAGCAGGCAGGCCCGTTGCCCTAGCGACTCCAGACTCCACACAGACCCAGCGTGTAGACAGGCTGCTCCAGAGCCAGTACTGTTCTTCCTTCAGACAAGCAGCATGTGTCAAAACTTTGTTTATTTGCATAGTGTCTCTCGTTCACATTTACTTGTAAATGTCCAAACTCACCAAAAATGACATCCGGTAGCTCCTACCTATATATGTATAACTTTATAAGCTGGATTGCCTGTCTTTACAATTAGTTTATTTTTGTTTGCACTTGTTAGCATATTTAGCTAGCAGACTCATTTTGTTAGCATTCTGGTAATAGACGCCCAATGGGCTTTTTGTGGGCTTTTTTGGCGTCCCCTTGTGTTCTATGCCGGTAATACCATAAATCCCTGGATGGCAGAAGAACAGTATGCCGGTATGAACATCTGGATACCGCCCAAGCCGACAGTAAACCTCCAAGAAGTCATTCATTAACCATTTTTTTTTATTCCATATGTACTAGGAAGCTAAATATGTGTTTCTTGGGCTGATCAAAGTGCCTCAAGCCTTGAAAAATAAATAACTGAACTGATTGAAAGTTAAGGGGATATGGGTGAACAAATGATTTCCGTAGCAACATCAGGGAAACTGGCCTGAAGGTAGGAGTGCTTCAAATACAGCAGCTAATTGAGCCTCGTATTCTCCTTAATTGCCGGGCCTCAACACATTACGGAAAGAGACTAACTGTATAGGAAGCTCTGGGGACAGGTCGTCTGGATACTGGACAGCCAATACATTTGCAGATGCAAACAAATTATCATATTTAGTGGACAACAGTTCTTGAGGGCTCAAAACAAAACAAAAAAGCGATTTGCGATTTTGTTCATACTGGTGAACCGGCGTTTCAGTTGTATGGTTGCAATATCAGCATTCCCTTATCTCTGGTGTATCTTGGCATGTACATTTACATTTACGTCATTTAGCAGACGCTCTTATCCAGAGCGACTTACAGTTAGTGCATACATTATTCTTTTTTATTTTCATACTGGCCCCCCGTGGGAATCGAACCCACAACCCTGGCGTTGCAAACGCCATGCTCTACCAACTGAGCTACCTCCCTGCCGGCCATTCCCTCCCCTACCCTGGACGACGCTGGGCCAATTGTGCGCCGCCCCATTGGTCTCCCGGTTGCGGCCGGCTACAGCAGAGCCTGGATTCGAACCAGGATCTCTAGTGGCACAGCTAGCACTGCGATGCAGTGCCTTAGACCACTGCGCCACTCGGGAGAGTGCATAATGTCTCAGGAAAGACTGCCTGGTTGGCGATACTCAGTATAGAAAACTGTTGGGCTGAGACGCAGTAGCATTACTGTAGCTGCTATAAGACTCTGCACAGAAAACAATAGAGAAGACAAGCAGAGAGACAGAGACTTTTTATCTAAGAGAAGGAGGACTTCAGGTGGAGTCTCTCAAGTTGGATTTCATTTAATTTCATTGAATTGAATTTACCTTGAGTTCAGCCCATTTGTGTAGACTATTACAAAACAATAGTGTCTAAATGTATCCTCAAGCCGACTACTTTTTTTCTCATTGTTACGCAATTTGATGTCATTTATATAAAAAGTTTATAAATAGCAGCTAAATACTGTATATAGCTATATGTACTAGGCTACACAGCATAATGAAACAATCCCTAGGAAGCTGGTGTTCTGAGGGTGGACTGACTATTATTTGGCATTAATAGACTGGTTTGACGCACAACAACTTTCTATCCAAGCTGGGAGAGAACGCGAGTACAGCTCTTATCATGCAGGTTCATGTCATGGCTATACAGGACATACAGGACATGTCATGACTATACAGGACATACAGGACATGTCATGCTTATACAGGACATACAGGACATGTCATGGCTATACAGGACATACAGGACATGTCATGACTATACAGGACATACAGGACATGTCATGACTATACAGGACATACAGGACATGTCATGACTATACAGGACATGTCATGACTATACAGGACATGTCATGACTATACAGGACATACAGGACATGTCATGACTATACAGGACATACAGGACATGTCATGGCTATACAGGACATACAGGACATGTCATGGCTATACAGGACATGTCATGCTTATACAGGACATACAGGACATGTCATGGCTATACAGGACATACAGGACATGTCATGGCTATACAGGACATACAGGACATGTCATGACTATACAGGACATACAGGACATGTCATGACTATACAGGACATGTCATGGCTATACAGGACATACAGGACATGTCATGGCTATACAGGACATACAGGACATGTCATGACTATACAGGACATACAGGACATGTCATGACTATACAGGACATGTCATGGCTATACAGGACATACAGGACATGTCATGGCTATACAGGACATACAGGACATGTCATGACTATACAGGACATACAGGACATGTCATGACTATACAGGACATACAGGACATGTCATGACTATACAGGACATACAGGACATGTCATGACTATACAGGACATACAGGACATGTCATGACTATACAGGACATACAGGACATGTCATGGCTATACAGGACATGTCATGGCTATACAGGACATACAGGACATGTCATGGCTATACAGGACATACAGGACATGTCATGACTATACAGGACATACAGGACATGTCATGGCTATACAGGACATACAGGACATGTCATGGCTATACAGGACATGTCATGACTATACAGGACATACAGGACATGTCATGACTATACAGGACATACAGGACATGTCATGACTATACAGGACATACAGGACATGTCATGGCTATACAGGACATACAGGACATGTCATGACTATACAGGACATACAGGACATGTCATGACTATACAGGACATACAGGACATGTCATGACTATACAGGACATGTCATGGCTATACAGGACATACAGGACATGTCATGGCTATACAGGACATACAGGACATGTCATGGCTATACAGGACATACAGGACATGTCATGACTATACAGGACATACAGGACATGTCATGGCTATACAGGACATACAGGACATGTCATGACTATACAGGACATACAGGACATGTCATGGCTATACAGGACATACAGGACATGTCATGGCTATACAGGACATACAGGACATGTCATGGCTATACAGGACATACAGGACATGTCATGACTATACAGGACATACAGGACATGTCATGGCTATACAGGACATACAGGACATGTCATGACTATACAGGACATACAGGACATGTCATGACTATACAGGACATACAGGACATGTCATGACTATACAGGACATGTCATGGCTATACAGGACAGTTGTATGTATAAAAATACAAAATCAATTGGTTGCTGATTAGTTTGCTGTCGTCTCGAAAATACATTTTAACAATATGCAATGTTTTAATTTCCAACTTTAATTACTGAAGAAGTAATTACGTTGTTGCCGCCAGCCAGCAGTCTAAAAGGCAGCCCTGTGAAACGCTAGGCTTAGCGACCAAATAGGCCTACCAAGAAACATTTATTAATTAGCTAAAGCAAAACTATATGCCCTGGCACGACAGAAAGCCCATAGACATAGTCTATAGTGCCCTGTAGCTCAGTTGGTAGAGCAGGGCGCTTGCCAAGCCAGTGTTGTGGGTTCGATTCCCACGGGGGGGCCAGTATGAAAATGTATGCACTCACTAACTATATGTCGCTCTGGATAAGAGCGTCTGCTAAATGACTAAAATGTAAATGTAAATATCGGAATTTCAGTCCCATGGACAGAGATCGGTACTTTGTGATTGGCTGCCAGGCTGACAAATTATATATATTTTATTTTAAGGGGGGGGGTTAAGAAAAACTGTGTTACGCCAGTGACAGCTACGCTACATAGATAGTGATGCCTGCCAGGATGGCTGTTGTTGCCAAGAGCAGTGGGCCGTGACCAACTGTTAGGGTGGAGGCTTCTCTCCAGGGTCTGTCCTCTCTACACCCCGAAACCCCGGGACCCGACCCTCAAAGAAACACCCCAACAATGAGGGGACAAACAGGGGACCCCCCCCATCCCCTGTAAAGCAACATTTAACATACACAGTGGGGTTTGTTTGTGTTTGGTAAGCGATGTCACAGGAAGGAGGTTTAACATGACAACATGTGTACGCTGGGCTTGTTGCAGGCAAAATGACATTACATTTTAGTCATTTAGCAGACGCTCTTATCCAGAGCTACTTACAGGAGCAATTAGGGTTAAGTGCCTTGCTCAAGGGCACATCGACAGACTTTTCAACCTAGTCGGCTCGGGGATTAGAACCAGCGACCTTTCGGTTACTGGCACAACGCTCTTAACCACTAAGCTACCTGCCGCCCGACATCAAGCGGGAAGTGTTGCGTCACTACACTGTTTGAAGCCTAGGAGATGAGAAGAGAGGGATGTTATCACTGTTCGTAGTATTGAAATATGGCACAACCTACCATCTATATCCGTGTTACACCTCCGAACAACACACAAACACTATCTACTACATACAGTGCATTCGGAAAGTATTCAGACCCCTTGACTTTTTCCACATTTTGTTACGTTACAACCTTATTTTCTAAAATTGATTAAATGTTTTTTTCCCCCTCATTGATCTACACACAATACCCCATAATGACGATTGAAAAAACTGTCTTTTAGACATTTTAGCAAATGTATAAAAAATTAATAATGGAAATATCACATTTACATAAGTATTCAGATCCTTTACTCAGTACTTTGTTGAAGCACCTTTGGCAGCGATTACAGCCTCAAGTCTTCTTGGGAATGACGCTACAATCTTGGCACACCTGTATTTGGGGAGTTTCTCCCATTCTTCTCTGCAGATCCTCTCAAGCTCTGTCAGGTTGGATGGGGAGCGTCGCTGCGCAGCTATTTTCAGGTTTATCCAGAGATGTTTGATCGGGTTCAAGTCCGGGCTCTGGCTGGGCCACTCAAGGACATTCAGAGACTTGTCCCAAAGCCACTCCTGCATTGTCTTGGTATTCAGGCCAAAGAGTTCAATCTTGGTTTTATCAGACCAGAGAATCTTGTTTCTCATGGTCTGAGAGTCCTTTAGGTGCCTTTTGGCAAACTCCAAGCGGGCTGTCATGTGCCTTTTACTGAGGAGTGGCTTCCGTCTGGCCACTCTACCATAAAGGCCTGATTGGTGGAGTGCTGCAGAGATGGTCGTCCTTCTGGAAGGTTCTCCCATCTCCACAGAGGAACTCTGGAGCTCTGTCAGAGTGACCATCGGGTTCTTGGTCACCTCCCTGACCAAGGCCCTTCTCCCCCGATTGCTCAGTTTTACCGGGCGGCCAGCTCTAGGAAGAGTCTTGGTGGTTCCAAACTTTTTCCATTTAATAGTGATGGAGGCCACCGTGTTTTTGGAGACTTTTAATACTGCAGACATTTTTTGGTACCCTTTCCCAGATCTGTGCCTCGACACAATCCTGTCTCGGAGCTCTATGGACAATTCCTTCGACCTCATGGCTTGGTTTTTGCTCTGACATGCACTGTCAACTGTGGGACCTTATATAGACAGGTGTGTGCCTTTCCAAATCATGTCCAATCAATTGAATTTACCACAGGTGGACTCCAAACAAGTTGTAGAAACATCTCAAGAATGATCAATTGAAACAGGATGCACCTGAGCTCAATTTCGAGTCTCATAGCAAAGGGTCTGAATACTTTTTTGTTTTTTCTATATACATTTGCAAACCTGTTTTCGCTTTGTCATTATGGGGTATTGTGTGTCGATTGATGAGGGAACATTTTTATTTAATCCATTTTAGAATAAGGCTGTAACGTAACAAAATGTGGAAAAAGGGATGGGGTCTGAATACTTTCCGAATGCACTGGATATCCGTGTTACACTTCTGAACAACAACAACACACCCACTATCTACCATCCACAGTACCAGTCAAACGTTTGGACACACCTACTCATTCAAGGGTTTTTCTTTATTTTTACTATTTTCTACATTGTAGAATAATAGTGAAGACATCAAAACTATGAAATAACACATATGGAATCATGTAGTAACCAAAAAAGTGTTAAACAAATACACATTTATTTTATATTTGAGATTCTTCAAAGTAGCCACCCTTTGCCTTGATGACAGCTTTGCACACTCTTGGCATTCTCTCAAACAGCTTCATGAGGTAGTCATCTGGAATGTATTTCAATTAACAGGTGTCCCTTCTTAAAATATAATTATGTACATAGTAACACTGTACATAATGACATTCAAATGTAATTAGAGAGAGAGAGAGAGAGCGAGAGAGAGAGAGAGAGAGAGAGCGAGAGAGCGATAACGAGATCTTGTCTATGTAATTAGACGGAGCTGTAAATGTGGTGAGTGGGAATGAATGAATGGCACATCTCTGAGCTGGGACTGATAACTGTTTCCTGGAGCTCGTCAAACACAGAGACACACCGATACACACATCGGTAAGCACACACTTTCTCACACACACACACACACACAGTTCTGTCAGCTCACCAGGCAGTAGATCCCATAGGGGATTTCCTGCTGCTTATAATTAGTGAAATGGAGGGTTCTGTTTCTATGACGTGGTAGGGGTTGGAATGAGAGAGAGAGAGAGAGAGAGAGAGAGAGAGAGAGAGAGAGAGAGAGAGAGAGAGAGAGAGAGAGAGAGAGAGAGAGAGAGAGAGAGAGAGAGAGAGAGAGAGAGAGAGAGAGAGAGAGAGAGAGAGAGAGAGAGAGAGAGAGAGAGAGAGAGAGAGAGAGAGAGAGAGAGAGAGAGGAGAGAGAGAGAGAGAGAGAGAGAGAGAGAGAGAGAGAGAGAGAGAGAGAGAGAGAGAGAGAGAGAGAGAGAGAGAGAGAGAGAGAGAGAGAGAGAGAGCTGGGTGCCCCCTCTGGCCTTGTATGCCATCTCTCTAGTCTGTGCCATCTGCCCAAAACATGTCAGCCAGCCTAGGGACTCGCGACAGATGTACTGAAGCAAGCAAATCCTCATTTTCAGCCTCCAACGTTATATACTAAATAGTTATATAGCAATAATATTTGTGTTTTGGAACTTTCGGTGAGAGTGAGAGGGTCTTATCCCCGACTTGCTACACCAACAGGTACTAGATTATTTTGGGCTGTACTTTTTGTGGTCGACCAGAAATTGATGGATGCTCCCTCCATTGTCTATTAAATCATTCTAGAGGTTGAGTTTGTTCTGCTGGATGTATTAAAACGTCCCTGGTTAGGACGAGCTTACACACACACACACACACACACACACACACACACACACACACACACACACACACACACAAACACAAACAAACAAACACACACACCACAGACACACAAATACACAGATACACATACACACAGACAGTGCTATCGGGGAGGGACAGGAAAGGGCAGGCTGATATTTTTAGCTGTTTTTCCATGAATCGCCTGATTCTCTGTCAGCTCGGTAGACTTGTTAGGTGGAGTGGATTCTGTTTGTTCTGCAGAGCTGAAGTAACAGAAATGTCAGCCCCAGGCAGCGCTAGCCTATCGGAACCCTGGGCCCACAGCAGTAGCCTATCAGAGCCCTGGGCCCATTGAGCTGTGTGTGAGGTGTCGCTCCAGCAACATGGGCCGAGGACAATCGAAGGTGACAAGGTGACTGTTGTCTGACGCCCGTAGGACTGTGTGTGTGTGTGTGTGTGTGTGTGTGTGTGTGTGTGTGTGTGTGTGTGTGTTCTGAGTAAGGCTGTGTGTGGCTGTGTGTGTTCCTGCAGTGCTCAGCTTGGTCACTCTGGTCCCATGGGGCATCATATCTTCACGTCTCTAGGAGTGCCTGCTGTTGCTCTCTCTCTCTCTCTCTCTCTCTCTCTCTCTCTCTCTCTCTCTCTCTCTCTCGCTCTCTCTCTCTCTCTCTCTCTCGCCCTTTCTCTCTCTCTCTCTCTCTCTCTCTCTCTCTCTCTCTCTCTCTCTCTCTCTCGCTCTCTCTCTCTCTCTCTCTCTCTCTCTCTCTCTCTCTCTCTCTCTCTCTCTCTCTCTCTCTCTCTCTCTCTCTCTCTCTCTCTCTCTCTCTCGGGACACAAAGTTGGCTGCAACTAGTAACACAAGAACGACACTGAATAAAAATATGAACTCTACATGTAAAGTGTTGGTCCCATGTTTTAATGAGCTGAAATAAAAAGATCCCAGAAATGTTCCATATGCACAAAAAAGCTTATTTCTCTCAAATTGTTGTGCACAAATTAGTTTACATCCCTGTTAGTGAGCATTTCTCCTTTGCCAAGGTAATCCATCCACCTGACAAGTGTGGCATCAAGAAGCTGATTAAACAACATGATCATTACACAGGTGCACCTTGTGCTGAGGACAAGAAAAGGCCACTCTAAAATGTGCAGTTTTGTCACACAACACAATGCCACAGATGTCTCAAGTTTTAAGGGAGCGTGTAATTGGCATGCTGACTGCAGGAATGTCCACCAGAGCTGTTGCCAGAGAATTTAATGTTAATTTCTCTACCATAAGCCGCCTCCAAGAATTTGGCAGTACATCCAACTGGCCTCACAACTGCAGACCACGTCTAACCATGCCAGCCCAGGACCTCCACATCCGGCTTCTTCACCTGTGAGATCGTCTGACACCAGATACCCAGACAGCTGATGAAACGGTGGGTTTGCACATACAAAAAATTCTGCAAAAACTGTCAGAAACCGTCTCAGGGAAGCTCATCCGCGTGCTCGTCGTCCTCACCAGGGTCTTGACCTGACTGCAGTTCGGCATAGTAACCGACTTCAGTGGGCAAATGCTCACCTTAGATGGACACTGGCACGCTGGAGAAGTGTGCTCTTCATGGATGAATCCCTGTTTCAACTGTACCGGGCAGATGGCAGACAGTGTGTATGGCGTCGTGTGGGCGAGAGGTTTGCTGATGTCAACGTTATGAACAGAGTGCCCCGTGGTGGCGGTGGGGTTATAGTATGGACAGGCATAAGCTACGGACAACGAACACAATTGCATTTTATCGATGGCAATTTGATAGTTTGGGATGCCCTGCATCGACATTTACAACAGCGTGTTCCAGTTCTCGCCAATATCCAGCAACTTCGCACGGCCATGAAAAGAGGAGTGGGACAACATTCCACAGGCCACAATCAACAGCCTGATCAACAATCAATAGCCTGATCCACAATCAACAGCCTGATCCACAATCAATAGCCTGATCCACAATCAACAGCCTGATCAACTCTATGTGAAGAAGATGTGTCGCGCTGCATGAGGCAAATGGTGGTCACACCAGATACTGACTGGTTTTCTGATCCACGCCCCTTATTTAAAAAAATTAATTTAAAAGGTATCTGTGACAAACAGATGCTTATCTGTATTCATGTGAAACCCACAGTTTAGGTCCTAATTTATTTATTTCAATTGACTGATTTCCTTATATGAACTGTAACTGTGTTTTTGTTTAGTATAATTAACATAAATGATTTAGGATATTAAACCAGATTTGTGCTCAGTAACAGGGGTAAAGAGATGTGAATCAGGCCTATTGGAAGACGAGTTGTCAAGCAGAAAACCTCATGAAAAATGTGTTCCTCACGAAGAGAACCTGATCAAACCAGGTTTTTTCTTAATTCCATGTAGCTTTACCAAGGTTCCACCCTTTCCTTTTGTTTAATCATTTTGCTGAGAATGTGGGATGCAGCACCTCACCAATGGAAAAGTGGTGTGCAACAGGATGTGTTGAAATGGGACACTTACCTCTCATAGCTGCTCACTCCAACTGGCCTTATCAGATAGAGAGACTAACCCTCCCTCCCTCCCTCCCTCCCTCCCTCTCTCCCTCCCTCTCTCCTTCCCTCCATCCATCCCTCCATCTACCTCCCTCCCTCCTTCCCTCCCTCCCACCGCTCACCACCTAAAACAGCATTTGGTTATTTGGTTAGGTTCACACACTCACTCTGTCTCTCTGTCCCTCTCTCTCTCTCTCTCTCTCTCTCTCTCTCTCTCTCTCTCTCTCTCTCTCTCTCTCTCTCTCTCTCTCTCTCTCTCTCTCTGTCTCTCTCTCTCTTTCTCACACACACACAGACACACACACACAGACACAGACACACACACACACTTTCACACCATAAAGTTACACAAGGCTTCCCCACAGTACCAAAACATCTTGCAGTTCCGCCACAGTTGATTGGACGTCTGACCTTGCCCCTGGTGAGCGCTCGTTTGCTGCCAGAGAGTAGGGGTGGGGGGGGGGACCCATTTCCACGTCGCACAATACATTCCTTCCTCTCCTGACGGCTAGAGCCCTTTCATATTGACAGGCAGGGTGGGGTGAGATGGGTTATGGGCTGTTGGAGGGAGACACCTGTTGAGAGACTGGCGGGCAGGAGTAGGGGGTGGGGGGGTGTTTGTCAGTCAGTGGTAGAATGACAGGGACTGATTCATGGAGCGCTGACTGGTGGGATCGTCTTTACAGGAACCCCTCATAGAGCCGGGGGTACAGGGGTAAGGGGGGTTGAGAAGCATAGCGTCCTTTCTGTTTGAAGTATCCGCGTGGCGGCTGGAGCACAGACGTTAGTGAAGCCCCTAGGGGACAGACACAACCTTACCCAATCAGACAGCTGTTGGGGACCTTCTGTCAGACTGTCTCTCTGTCGGTTGGTCTGTCTGTCTGTCTGTCTGTCTGTCTGTCTGTCTGTCTTCTCTTTGTGTAGCTGAGAGTTGTGTAACCTAACTAACTGTTCTTGTTGTTTCCATGGCACCTGTAGAGAAAGTAGTTAATGAGGAAGGGAAAAGTGTTGATTGTTTTTGGCAGGTCGATTGTTGTGAGGTGTTTTTGGCAGGTTGATACCCTTCCTGTACCATACCGTTCGTGTACCATACCGTTCGTGTACCATATCGGGGTATTCAGTATTACCGGCAGTGCACACAAAGGGTGCCTCTGCTGTAACCAAGAGTCTTGCAAGCTAGCCACTTAGCTAGTTAGCAAACCAAATGAATAGCTGGAGCCCTGAGCTGGAGAAAATGTATTTGGCACATCTTAGATAGTTAACTTATAGTAAAACAAATAAAACGGTATTGAAAATCATACCATCTGTATTTCTAAATACCCCGGTATACGGTATATACCGCCCAAGCCTAGTGATTAGATAATAACGATTAAAGCATTAATCAAATGTGTAACTCCCTGGTTCTGAGAATGACCAACCCTTTGTAGCGTAGTACAGATTATTCCGTGGGTTGTTGTAGGCCGGACATTAGTGGTTGACAGACCTTCTCTCCCATGCCTTCTACAAATGGCTGTGATCTTTAAAAACACATCACACCCACGAGTTGAGAGACCTTAGTCGGAATGATGGGAAATGGAACAAGGCTTCACTATAAACACCCATCTCAGAGCCCCCCGGCACCCCTCCCTTCACCCATCACCCTCCCAGCACCCCTCATCCCCACACCCCTCACCAATCAGCCTCCCCACACCCCTCACCCCCACCACCCCTCACCCCCACCACCCATCACCCCCACCACCCCTCACCCCCACCACCCCTCACCCCCCACCACCCCTCACCCCCACCACCCCTCACCCCCACCACCCATCACCCCCACCACCCATCACCCCCACCACCCATCACCCCCACCACCCCTCACCCCCACCACCCATCACCCCCACCACCCATCACCCCCACCACCCATCACCCCCCACCACCCATCACCCCCCACCACCCCTCACCTCCACCACCCATCACCCCCCACCACCCATCACCCCCACCACCCCTCACCCCCCACCACCCCTCACCCCCCACCACCCATCACCCCCCACCACCCTCACCCCCACCACCCCTCACCCCCCACCACCCATCACCCCCACCACCCATCACCCCCACCACCCATCACCCCCACCACCCATCACCCCCACCACCCCTCACCCCCCACCACCCATCACCCCCACCACCCATCACCCCCACCACCCATCACCCCCCACCACCCATCACCCCCACCACCCCTCACCTCCACCACCCATCACCCCCCACCACCCATCACCCCCACCACCCCTCACCCCCACCACCCATCACCCCCACCACCCATCACCCCCCACCACCCCTCACCTCCACCACCCATCACCCCCCACCACCCATCACCCCCCACCACCCCTCACCCCCACCACCCCTCACCCCCCACCACCCATCACCCCCACCACCCCCTCACCCCCCACCACCCCTCACCCCCACCACCCATCACCCCCCACCACCCATCACCCCCCACCACCCATCACCCCCACCACCCATCACCCCCACCACCCCTCACCTCCACCACCCATCACCCCCACCACCCATCACCCCCACCACCCATCACCCCCACCACCCCTCACCCCCCACCACCCATCACCCCCACCACCCATCACCCCCACCACCCATCACCCCCACCACCCCTCACCCCCCACCACCCATCACCCCCCACCACCCCTCACCCCCACCACCCCTCACCCCCCACCACCCATCACCCCCCACCACCCCTCACCCCCACCACCCATCACCCCCCACCACCCATCACCTCCACCACCCATCACCCCCACCACCCATCACCCCCCACCACCCATCACCTCCACCACCCATCACCTCCACCACCCATCACCCCCACCACCCATCACCCCCACCACCCATCACCCCCCACCACCCATCACCTCCACCACCCATCACCCCCCACCACCCATCACCCCCCACCACCCATCACCTCCACCACCCATCACCTCCACCACCCATCACCCCCACCACCCATCACCCCCACCACCCCTCACCCCCACCACCCATCACCCCCACCACCCATCACCCCCACCACCCCTCACCTCCACCACCCATCACCCCCACCACCCCTCACCTCCACCACCCATCACCCCCACCACCCATGGAGATTACACTGAGACAGGAGAGGGAGATGGGAGAGAGGGAGAGAGAGACAGTAAGACTAGATGGATAAAGAGAGAGAGAGAGACAGTAAGACTATAGAGAGAGAGAGCGAGAGAGAGAGAGAGACGTTTGCTGATGTCAACGTTGTGTACAGAGTGCTCCATGGTGGGGTTATAGTATGGACAGGCATAAACTACTGACAACGAACACAATTGCATTTTATCAATGGCAATTTGATAGTTTGGGATGCTCTGCATCGACATTTACAACAGCGTGTTCCAGTTCTCACCAATATCCAGCAACTTCGCACGGCCACGGAAGAGGAGTGGGACAACATTCCACAGGCCACAATCAACAGCCTGATCCACAATCAACAGCCTGATCCACAATCAACAGCCTGATCCACAATCAACAGCCTGATCCACAATCAACAGCCTGATCAACAATCAACAGCCTGATCCACAATCAACAGCCTGATCAACTCTATGCGGAAAAGATGTGTTGTTCTGCATGAGGCAAATGGTGGTCACACCAGATAGAGAGAGAGAGAGAGAGAGAGAGAGAGAGAGAGAGAGAGAGAGAGAGAGAGAGAGAGAGAGAGAGAGAGAGAGAGAGAGAGAGAGAGAGAGAGAGAGAGAGAGAGAGAGAGAGAGAGAGAGAGAGAGAGAGAGAGAGAGAGAGAGAGAGAGAGAGAGAGAGAGAGAGAGAGAGAGAGAGAGAGAGCAGAGGAGCAGAGAGAGAGAGAGAGAGAGAGAGAGAGAGAGAGAGAGAGAGAGAGAGAGAGAGAGAGAGACCCTCCTCACATCACCTCCCCAGGCCTGCTCTGTCTGTATTCTATAGGAGGTTATCGTCAATGGGACAGAGGCTGCATCCCAAATGGACCCTGGTCAAAAGTAGTGCACTATTTAAGGAATAGGGTGCCATTTGGGACTCAGGCACAGAGAGAGGCAGTCTAAACATGAACTTGACCATTAGTGGGTCTGTTGAAGTCTGAAGTGGCTTCTTGAAGGGAGACAATGTTTGAAGTGGCCTCTTGAAGGGGAAGTCTGAAGTGGCCTCTTGAAGGGAGAAGAAGTCTGAAGTGGCCTCTTGAAGGGGAAGTCTGAAGTGTCCTCTTGAAGGGAGAAGAAGTCTGAAGTGGCCTCTTGAAGGGAGAAGAAGTCTGAAGTGGCCTCTTGAAGGGAGAAGTCTGAAGTGGCCTCTTGAAGGGAGAAGAAGTCTGAAGTGGCCTCTTGAAGGGAGAAGAAGTCTGAAGTGGCCTCTTGTAGGGAGAAGAAGTCTGAAGTGGCCTCTTGAAGGGAGAAGAAGTCTGAAGTGGCCTCTTGAAGGGAGAAGAAGTCTGAAGTGGCCTCTTGTAGGGAGAAGAAGTCTGAAGTGGCCTCTTGAAGGGAGAAGAAGTCTGAAGTGGCCTCTTGAAGGGAGAAGAAGTCTGAAGTGGCCTCTTGAAGGGAGAAGAAGTCTGAAGTGTCCTCTTGAAGGGAGAAGAAGTCTGAAGTGGCCTCTTGAAGGGAGAAGAAGTCTGAAGTCGCCTCTTGAAGGGAGAAGAAGTCTGAAGTGTCCTCTTGAAGGGAGAAGAGCAGATAATTGGAGAGGATTAGCGAAAGACATCTCTTTTAAGGTTTAGCTTGACATGGGGTTAAACACTCACACAGACCGACGCGCGCACACACACACACACACACACAAGCTAGTATCCCTTCTCAGTCTTCCTCAGCTGGCACGACCCATTAGCAAATAGTTACATCCCACCTCCTGAGAAGAAACGCTGTAGTTACTATGTTTGTCCCCCCCCCAAAAAAAAAAATCTAACTCTAAAATTACTCCTGATTTACAGGCCTTAAGCGTTATGTAATAGTCCACATAATCCCCTCAGTTCTGCCTCAATGCTCTGTGACAAATACCTGCTCTATGACTTCCACGCTGTGTCCCAAATGGCACCCTATTCCCTATATAGTGCACTACTTTTCACTAGGGCCCATTGGGTTCTGATCAAAAGTAGTGCACTGAAGGGAATAGGGTGTCATTTGGGACGTATCCACAGTCTGAACAGTTTGCCTGAGGTGTTTTAAACAGACCTCCATTCCTAGGTGAATTGGCTTGTATTGAGATCTGACTCGTCATGCTTACCTCCTAGTCGGCTGTCAGAACCCAGGCAGGGAGGGAGTGTTTAGAGACGAACGTGAATGTACGGGGAACTGCCAAAATAAAGGAAACACTTGAGTAAATGAGGTGCTTTCCACACAGGTTTGGTTCATGAGTTAATTGAGCAATTAACATCCCATAATGCTTAGGGTCGCGTATAAAAATGACCAGTTGCCCATTATTTTGGCTACCATGGTTAGAAGAAGAGATCTCAGTGACTTTGAAAGATGGGTCTCAAAGGAGCGTGGAGGGGTTTAAAGTGTGTGTGTGTTGTGTGTGTGAGTGTGTGTGTGTGTGTGAGTGTGTGTGTGTGTGTCAGTCACCAACCCAATTGAACACTTATGGGAGATTCTGGAGCGGCATCTGAAACAGAGTTTTTCACCACCATCAACAAAACACCAACTGATGGAATTTCTCGCGGAAGAATGGCGTCGCATCCCTCCAATAGAGTTCCAGACACTTGTAGAATCTATTTCCAAGGTGCATCGAAGCTGTTCTGGCTCGTGGTGGCCCAACGCCCTGTTAAGACACTATGTTGGTGTTACCTTTATTTTGGCAGTTACCTGCATACGAGTGGTTTTCCATGTTCATCTACATAGGAGCAATAACACTAGTGATAGATACAGCTGCGAGGGATACTGTAGGCTAGTGGTTCACCAGAAGTTTCACAATGTTGTTGCAGCCCTGAACTAGCCGAACCTGATTCACAGGTTCAGGGGCTTGATGATTAGTTGACAAATCAAATCAAATGTTATTGGTCACATACACATATTTAGTAGATGTTATTGCGGGTGTAGTGAAATGCTTGTGTTCCTAGCTCCAGCAGTGCAGTAATATCTAACAATACACACATCTAAAAGTAAAATAATGGAATTAAGAAATATATAAATATTAGGATGAGCAATGGCGTAATGGCATTGACTAAAATACAGTAGAACACAGTACAATACCAGTCAAACGTTTGGACACACCTACTCATTCAAGGGTTTTTCTTTATTTTTTACTATTTTCTACATTGTAGAATAATAGTGAAGACATCAAACCTATGAAATAACCCATATGGAATCATGTAGTAACCAAAAAAAGTGTTAAAACAAATCAAAATATATTTTATAATTGAGATTCTTCAAATAGCCACCCTTTGCCTTGACGACAGCTTTGCACACTCTTGGCATGGTGTTGAAGGCTGAGCTATAGTCAATGAACAGCATTCTTACAACGTATTCAGACACCTTGACTTTTTCCACATTTTGTTACGTTACAGCCTTATTCTAAAATGGATGAAATAAAACCATTTCCTCAGTAATCTACACACAAAACCCCATAATGACAAAGCGAGAACAGGTTTTTAGAAATTGTATCAAATTTATTAAATATTAAAAACAGAAGCATCTTATTTGCATAAGTATTCAGACCCTTTGCTATGAGACTCGAAATTGAGCTCAGGTGCATAATGTTTCCATTGATCATCCTTGAGATGTTTCTACAACTTGATTGGAGTCCACCTGTGGTAAATTAAATTGATTGGACATGATTTGGAAAGGCACACACCTGTCTATATAAGGTCCCACAGTTGACAGTGCATGTCAGAGCAAAAACGAAGCCATGAGGTCGAAGGAATTGTCCGTAGAGCTCTGAGACAGGATTGTGTCGAGGCACAGTTCTGGGGAAGGGTACCAAAACATTTCTGCAGCATTGAAGGTCCCCAAGAACACAGTGGCCTCCATCATTCTTAAATGGAAGAAGTTTGGAACCACCAACACTTTTCCTAGAGCTGGCTGCCCGGCCAAACTGAGCAATTGGGGGAGAAGGGCCTTGGTCAGGGAGGTGACAAAGAACCCAATGGTCACTCTGACAGAGCTCCAGAGTTTCTCTGTGGAGATGGGAGAACCTTCCAGAAGGACAACCATCTCTGCAGCACTCCACCAATCAGGCCTTTATGGTAGAGTGACCAGACGGAAGCCACTCCTCAGTAAAAGGCACATGACAGCCCACTTGGAGTTTGCCAAAAGGCACCTAAAGGACTCTAAGCCCATGAGAAACAAGATTCTCTGGTCTGATGAAACCAAGATTGAACTCTTTGGCCTGAATGCCAAGCGTCACGTCTGGAGGAAACCTGGCACCATCCCTACGGTGAAGCATGGTGGTGGCAGCATCATTCTGTGGGGATGTTTTTCAGCGGCAGGGACTGAGAGACTTGTCAGGATCGAGGCAAAGATGAACAGAGCAAAGTACAGAGAGATCCTTGATGAAAACCTGCTCCAGAGCGCTCAGGACCTCAGACTGGGGCAAAAGGTTCACCTTTCAACAGGACAACGACTCTAAGCACACAGCCAAGACAATGCAGGAGTGGCTTCGGGACAAGTCTCTGAATGTCCTTGAGTGGCCCAGCCAGACCCCGGACTTGAACCCGATCTAACATCTCTGGAGAGACCTGAAAATAGCTGTGCAGCAACGCTTCCCATCCAACCTGACAGAGCTTGAGAGGATCTGCATAGAAGAATGGTAGAAACTCCCCAAATACAGGTGTGCCAAGCTTGTAGCGTCATACCCAAGAAGACTTGAGGCTATAATCGCCGCCAAAGGTGCTTCAACAAAGTACTGAGTAAGGCGATATTTCAGTTGTTTATTTGTCATATATTTGCAAAAATTTCTAAAAACCTGTCTTTGCTTTGTCATTATGGGGTATTGTGTGTAGATTGATGAGGGGAAAAAACAATTTAATCAATTTTAGAATAAGGCTGTAACGTAACAAAATGTGGAAAAAGTCAAGAGGTCTGAATACTCACCGAATGCACTGTAGGTATTCCTCTTGTCCAGATGGGATAGAGCAGTGTGCATTGCGATGGTGATTGCATCATCTGTGGATCTATTGGGGCAATATGCAAATTGAAGTGGGTCTAGGGTGTCAGGTAAGGTAGAGGTGATATGATCCTTAACTAGCCTCTCAAAGCACTTCATGATGACAGAAGTGAGTGCTACGGGGCGATAGTCATTTAATTCAGTTACCTTTGCTTTCTTGGGTACAGGAACAATGGTGGACATCTTGAAGCAAGTGGGGACAGCCGACTGGGATAGGGAGAGATTGAATATGTCCGTAAACACAGCTGGTCTGCTCTGAGGACACGGCTAGGGATGCCATCTGGGCCGGCAGCCTTGCAAGGGTTAACGCGCTTAAATATCTTACTCGCGTCGGCCACTGTGAACGAGAGCCCACAGTCCTTGGGAGCGGGCCGCGTCGGTGGCACTGTGTTATCCTCAAAGCGGGCGAAGAAGGTGTTTAGCTTGTCTGGAAGCGAAACGTCGGTGTCGGCGACGTGGCTGGTTTTCCCTTTGTAATCCGTGATTGTCTGGAGTCCCTGCCACATACGTCTCGTGTCTGAGCCGTTGAATTGCGACTTTGTCTCTGTACTGAAGTTTTGCCTGTTTGATTGCCTTACAGAGGGAATAACTACACAAGTTGAATTAGGTGTGCTAGCTGTGGATTAGTTTAAATATATGGAATGGCTGGGGGTCCCTGAGGAGAGGTTTAAATATATGGACTGGCTGGGGGTCCCTGAGGAGAGGTTTAAATATATGGACTGGCTGGGGGTCCCTGAGGAGAGGTTTAAATATATATGGACTGGCTGGGGGTCCCTGAGGAGAGGTTTAAATATATATGGACTGGCTGGGGG
Organism: Coregonus clupeaformis; assembly: GCF_020615455.1. Lineage (NCBI taxonomy): Eukaryota > Metazoa > Chordata > Actinopteri > Salmoniformes > Salmonidae > Coregonus > Coregonus clupeaformis. The sequence goes on along the minus strand of NW_025533536.1, from coordinate 695,682 downwards.
TCCCTGAGGAGAGGTTTAAATATATATGGACTGGCTGGGGGTCCCTGAGGAGAGGTTTAAATATATATGGACTGGCTGGGGGTCCCTGAGGAGAGGTTTAAATATATATGGACTGGCTGGGGGTCCCTGAGGAGAGGTTTAAATATATATGGACTGGCTGGGGGTCCCTGAGGAGAGGTTTAAATATATATGGACTGGCTGGGGGTCCTTGAGGAGAGGTTCATCTTAGTCAGCATGTTAGGGTAAAATATAAAAGGTACAAAAGGTTTCTTAATATATTTTATGTAGGTTTGTGAGAGCGAGCGAGTGCATGTGTATGAGTGTGTGTGTGTGTCTATGTGTGTGTGTGTGTGTGTGTGTGTGTGTGTGTCTATGTGTGTGTGTGTGTGTGTGTGTGTACACCAGTCATTCTTTTCCCTGTTGTCAGTGTAATAGTTTTAATGTTTTAGTGCAGGAGAAGGTGTTAGCTTCATTAACAGCTCATTGTAATAGTTTTAATGTTTTAGTGCAGGAGAAGGTGTTAGCTTCATTAACAGCTCAGTGCCAAGTTAACAACAGGGCTTGCTGTTTTAACAGTGGCCATACATTTCTTAGGGCTGTTATGCTAGGTGTGTGATTTCACAGGTTAGACAAACTCATGCATGCACACACACACACACACACACACACACACACACACACACACACACACACTGACACCACTGGCCAGTCATCACCAGAAAACAGATGTTAGCTGCTAACACACACACCTAGCTAGCTAAACACCTTGCTACACAGACTTTATTCTAATGATTTAGGGTTATTATAATGAGTTAGGGTTATTATAATGGTGCGTCTGTGTCTCATTATTGTAATGTATAGTATCCATGGTGATAATGTAATTGTATCCATGGGGATAATATAATTGTGTCCATGGTGATAATGTAATTGTATCCATGGTGATAATGCAATTGTTTCCATGGTGATAATATAATTGTATCCATGGTGATAATGTAATTGTATCCTGAGTGGCGCAGTGGTCTAAGGCACTGCATCGCAGTGCTAGCTGTGCCACTAGAGATCCTGGTTCGAATCCAGGCTCTGTCGTAGCCGGCCGCGACCGGGAGACCCATGGGGCGGCGCACAATTGGCCCAGCGTCGTCCAGGGTAGGGGAGGGAATGGCCGGCAGGGATGTAGCTCAGTTGGTAGAGCACGGCGTTTGCAACGCCAGGGTTGTGGGTTCGATTCCAGTATAAAAAATAAAAATGTATGCACTCACTATCAGTAAGTCGCTCTGGAAAAGAGCGTCTGCTAAATGACTAAAATGTAAATGTATCCATGGTGATAATGTAATTGTATCCATGGTGATAATGGCCTGTTGAAAAGGTCTGGAGATGAGGTACTATTTAATCTACGTCTACTGGGGCAGAGGAAAAGGAAGACAGCACCCTATTCCATATATAGTGCACTACTTTTGACCAGGACCTATAGAGCTGTGGTGACGATGACTGTTGTGCAGTTAGAGGCCTGAAGAAGTTCTCTGCTGCCAATGACTGGAACGAATTGCAAAACTCTCTGAAGCTGGAGACTCTTATCTCCCTCACTAACTTTAAGCATCAGTTGTCAGAGCAGGTTACTGATCACTGCACCTGTACACAGCCCATCTGAAATTAGCCCACCCAACTACCTCATCCCCATATTGTTATTTATTTTGCTCATTTGCACCCCAGTATCTCTATTTGCACATCATCTTTTGCACATCTATCATTCCAGTGTTAATATGAAATTGTAACTATTTTGCACTATGGCCTATTTATTGCCTTACCTCCATAACTTACTACATTTGCACACACTGTATATATATTTTCTGTTGTATTTTTGACTTTGTGTTTTGTTTTACCCCATATGTAACTCTGTGTTGTTGTTTTTATCGCACTGCTTTGCTTTATCTTGGCCAGGTCGCAGTTGTAAATGAGAACTTGTTCTCTACTGGCTTACCTGGTTAAATAAAGGTTAAATAAATAAATACTTGCTGAACTACTGGAAACGTGTGTCAGGTAAGAATGGGACAATTCATCATTACTGCACTTTGGTTTTCACAAAACCAGCCAACAAAATGACGTGCAAAATGAATCCGCACAGAACAGTTCTGCTCTGTACGTTCTCTAATCCACTGCTCCCTAGACCATCATCCACTTTACTATACTGACACACACAGGCATGCACGCATACACACACACACAGACACACATACACACACACACACACACATACACACACACACACACACACACACACAGGCATGCACAAACACAAACACGCAGACCCAGCCTGAGTTGATGAAACTCCATCCCCCTGAGTTGATGAAACTCCATCCCCCTGAGTTGATGAAACTCCATCCCCTTCAGTTGATGAAACTCCATCCCCCTGAGTTGATGAAACTCCATCCCCCTGAGTTGATGAAACTCCATCCCCCTGAGTTGATGAAACTCCATCCCCCTGAGTTGATGAAACTCCATCCCCTTGAGTTGATGAAACTCCATCCCCCTGAGTTGATGAAACTCCATCCCCCCTGAGTTGATGAAACTCCATCCCCCTGAGTTGATGAAACTCCATCCCCTTGAGTTGATGAAACTCCATCCCCCTGAGTTGATGAAACTCCATCCCCCTGAGTTGATGAAACTCCATCCCCCTGAGTTGATGAAACTCCATCCCCCTGAGTTGATGAAACCCCATCCCCCTGAGTTGATGAAACTCCATCCCCCTGAGTTGATGAAACTCCATCCCCCCTGAGTTGATGAAACCCCATCCCCCTGAGTTGATGAAACTCCATCCCCCTGAGTTGATGAAACTCCATCCCCCTGAGTTGATGAAACCCCATCCCCCTGAGTTGATGAAACTCCATCCCCTTCAGTTGATGAAACTCCATCTCCTTCAGTTGATGAAACTCCATCCCCTTCAGTTGATGAAACTCTATCCCCCTGAGTTGATGAAACTCCATCCCCCTGAGTTGATGAAACTCCATCCCCCTGAGTTGATGAAACTCCATCCCCCTGAGTTGATGAAACTCCATCCCCTTGAGTTGATGAAACTCCATCCCCTTGAGTTGATGAAACTCCATCCCCCTGAGTTGATGAAACTCCATCCCCCTGAGTTGATGAAACTCCATCCCCTTGAGTTGATGAAACTCCATCCCCCTGAGTTGATGAAACTCCATCCCCCTGAGTTGATGAAACTCCATCCCCTTGAGTTGATGAAACTCCATCCCCCTGAGTTGATGAAACTCCATCCCCCTGAGTTGATGAAACTCCATCCCCTTGAGTTGATGAAACTCCATCCCCCTGAGTTGATGAAACTCCATCCCCCTGAGTTGATGAAACTCCATCCCCTTGAGTTGATGAAACTCCATCCCCCTGAGTTGATGAAACTCCATCCCCCTGAGTTGATGAAACTCCATCCCCTTGAGTTGATGAAACTCCATCCCCCTGAGTTGATGAAACTCCATCCCCCTTGAGTTGATGAAACTCCATCCCCCTGAGTTGATGAAACTCCATCCCCCTGAGTTGATGAAACCCCATCCCCTTGAGTTGATGAAACTCCATCCCCCTGAGTTGATGAAACTCCATCCCCCTGAGTTGATGAAACTCCATCCCCCTGAGTTGATGAAACTCCATCCCCCTGAGTTGATGAAACTCCATCCCCTGAGTTGATGAAACCCCATCCCCCTGAGTTGATGAAACTCCATCCCCCTGAGTTGATGAAACCCCATCCCCCTGAGTTGATGAAACTCCATCCCCCTGAGTTGATGAAACTCCATCCCCCTGAGTTGATGAAACTCCATCCCCCTGAGTTGATGAAACTCCATCCCCCTGAGTTGATGAAACTCCATCCCCCTGAGTTGATGAAACTCCATCCCCCTGAGTTGATGAAACTCCATCCCCCTGAGTTGATGAAACTCCATCCCCCTGAGTTGATGAAACTCCATCCCCTGAGTTGATGAAACTCCATCCCCTTGAGTTGATGAAACTCCATCCCCCTGAGTTGATGAAACTCCATCCCCCTGAGTTGATGAAACTCCATCCCCCTGAGTTGATGAAACTCCATCCCCCTGAGTTGATGAAACTCCATCCCCTGAGTTGATGAAACTCCATCCCCCTGAGTTGATGAAACTCCATCCCCCTGAGTTGATGAAACTCCATCCCCCTGAGTTGATGAAACTCCATCCCCCTGAGTTGATGAAACTCCATCCCCCTGAGTTGATGAAGCTCCATCCCCCTGAGTTGATGAAACTCCATCCCCCTGAGTTGATGAAACTCCATCCCCCTGAGTTGATGAAACTCCATCCCCTTGAGTTGATGAAACTCCATCCCCCTGAGTTGATGAAACTCCATCCCCTTGAGTTGATGAAACTCCATCCCCTTGAGTTGATGAAACTCCATCCCCCTGAGTTGATGAAACTCCATCCCCTTGAGTTGATGAAACCCCATCCCCCTGAGTTGATGAAACTCCATCCCCCTGAGTTGATGAAACTCCATCCCCTTGAGTTGATGAAACTCCATCCCCCTGAGTTGATGAAACTCCATCCCCCTGAGTTGATGAAACTCCATCCCCCTGAGTTGATGAAACTCCATCCCCTTGAGTTGATGAAACCCCATCCCCCTGAGTTGATGAAACTCCATCCCCTTGAGTTGATGAAACTCCATCCCCTTGAGTTGATGAAACTCCATCCCCCTGAGTTGATGAAACTCCATCCCCTTGAGTTGATGAAACTCCATCCCCCTGAGTTGATGAAACTCCATCCCCTTGAGTTGATGAAACTCCATCCCCTTGAGTTGATGAAACTCCATCCCCCTGAGTTGATGAAACTCCATCCCCCTGAGTTGATGAAACTCCATCCCCCTGAGTTGATGAAACTCCATCCCCCTGAGTTGATGAAACTCCATCCCCCTGAGTTGATGAAACTCCATCCCCTTGAGTTGATGAAACTCCATCCCCTTGAGTTGATGAAACTCCATCCCCCTGAGTTGATGAAACTCCATCCCCCTGAGTTGATGAAACTCCATCCCCCTGATATTCAGATGTGTTCATTTATAAAAGTTGTTTTTGATTTGAAAATGAAATACAGAAATATAATTTACAGAACATTCGGAAAGTATTCAGACCCTTTGACTTTTCCACATTTTGTTACGTTACAGCCTTATTTTCTCAAATTGATTAAATCTACACACAATACCCCATCAAGACAAAGCAAAAACTGGTTTTTCAAAAAATGGTGTAAATATATATATATAAAACAATTTTTACTGAATGATCACATTTACATAAGTATTCAGACCATTTGCTCAGTACTTTGTTGAAACACCTTTGGCAGTGATTACAGCCTTGAGTGTTCTTGAGTATGACGCTATAAGCTTGGCACACCTGTATTTGGGGAGTTTCTGCCATTCTTCTCTGCAGATCCTCTCAAGCTTTTCATGAAGGATCTCTTTGTACTTTGCTCCGTTCATCTTTGCCTCGATCCTGACTAGCCTCCCAGTCCCTGCCACTGAAAAACATCCCCACAGCATGATGCTGCCACCACCATGCTTCACCGTAGGGATGGGGCCAGGTTTCCTCCATCACGTGACGCTTGGCATTCAGGCCAAAGAGTTCAATATTGGTTTCATCAGACCAGAGAATCTTGTTTCTCATGGTCTGAGAGTCCTTTAGGTGCCTTTTGGGAAACTCCAAGCGGGCTGTCATGTGCCTTTTACTGAAGAGTGGCTTCCGTCTGGCCACTCTACCATAAAGGCCTGATTGGTGGAATGCTGCAGAGATGGTTGTCCTTCTGGAAGGTTCTCCCATCTATGGTTTTTGCTCTGACATGCAGTGTCAACTGTGGGACCTTATATAGACAGGTGTGTGCCTTTCCAAATCATGTCCAATCAATTGAATTTACCACAGGTGGACTCCAATCAAGTCGTAGAAACATCTCAAGGATCATCAATGGAAACAGGATGCACCTGAGCTCAACTTTGAGTCTCATAGCAAAGGGTCTGAATACTTACACTACCATTCAAAAGTTATCTTTGTATTTTTACTATTTTTTACATTGTAGAATAATAGTGAAGACATCAAAACTATGAAATAACACATATGGAATCATGTAGTAACCAAAAAAGTGTTAAACAAATCAACATATATTTTGTATTTGAGATTCTTCAAATAGCCACCCTTTGCCTTTATGACATATTTGCACACTCTTGGCATTCTCTCAACCAGCTTCATGAGGTAGTCACATGGAATGCATTTCAATTAACAGGTGTGCCTTCTTAAAAGTTAATTTGTGGAATTTCTTTCCTTAATGCATTTGAGCCAGTCAGTTGTGTTGTGACAAGGTAGGGGGGTTATACAGAAGATAGCCCTATTTGGTAAAAGACCAAGTCCATATTATGGAAAGAACAGCTCAAATAAGCAAAGAGAAACAACATTCCATCATTGCTTTAAGACATGAAGGTCAGTCAATACGGAAAATGTCAAGAACTTTGAAAGTTTCTTCAAGTGCAGTCGCAAAAACCATCAAGCACTATGATGAAACTGGCTCTGTACCATTCTTCAGCTGGCCCACACCCATCTGTTGAGGGCGCACCTTGGAATGAAGAAGATCCCGGAATGGATCGCCGCCCGGTTCCACTGGCCCGGGATGAGCAGGGCAGTGGAAGACTATTATCGCAGCTGCCTGGAGTGTCAAATCACTGCCCCAAAAGCACACTTCCGAAACCAGCTGGTCCCCCTACCGATCATCGGGGTGCCCTTTGAACGCATCACCATGGATATAGTGGGTCCCCTGGTAAAACCGGCACGAGAACACCGGTACATCCTGGTAATAGTAGCCCGAGGCCATTCCCCTACGGGGGGCGTTCTCCAAGGGAATCACCCGGGAGCTGTTCCAACTGTTTTGCCGGGTGGACATCCCGAACGAGTTCCTGACCGACCAAGGTACTGAGTTCATGTCCCGCCTAATGAAAGATTTGTGTGGTCTCCTGCAGATCAAGCAGATCCGGGCCTCCGTCTTTCACCCGCAGATGGATGGGCTCGTCGAACGGTTCAATAAAACGCTCAAACAGATGCTGCGGAAGGTCATCGAGCAGGACGGGAAGAACTGGGACCAGCTGCTACCCCACCTAATGTTCTCAATCCGAGAAGTACCCCAATCCTCCACTGGGTTTTCCCCGTTTGAACTATCACATATGGCCAGTGATAAGTGAACATATGGAGAAGGCCCAGCGTGCCCAAGCCAAGGTCTACAATCGGGGAGCCCAGCCCCGATAATTCCAGGTGGGAGACAAGGTGCTGGTCTTAATCCCCACGGCAGAAAGTAAGTTCCTGGCAACATGGCACGGCCCGTACGAGGTGATCAAGAAGCTGGGACCCGTCAATTACCGCATACGGCAGCTGGGGAGACGGAAACCTCAACAGATTTACCACGTGAACCTGTTGAAGAGGAAACACGAGAGGACAGCCTTGGCCGTGTTGTGGTCGGGACCCCGGACGCCAACGGTACCAGGGGTTTCCGAGCAATGAGGACCTCGACCCGGCCCAGAAGCAAACGCTCCGGAAGCTCGTCGATCGGAACACGGCTGTGTTCTCCGAGAAGCTGTGCCGCACGACCCTCATTGAACACCACGTCTGCACCCGGCCCGGGGAAACGGTACGAAAGAGGCCATACCGGATCCCCCAGGCCCGAAGGAAGGCCATGAAGCAGAAAGTGGAGGCTATGCTGAGGATGGGGGTCATCGAAGAGTCCCACAGCGTATGGTGCAGCCCCATCGTGTTGGTGCCCAAACCGGATGGTAGCCTGCGCTTCTGTAATGACTTCCGAAGCCTACCCCATGCCGAGGGTGGACGAGCTCATCGACCGATTGGGAAAGGCCCGGTACATCAGCACCCTCGACCTGACCAAAGGATATTGGTAGGTACCGTTGGCAGCCTCCTCCCGGGAGAAGACGGCATTCTCGACACCGGACGGCTTATATCAGTATCGGGTCCTCCCGTTCAGTCTCCACGGAGCCCCGCCCACCTTCCAGCAGATGTTCACATACTTTTGGCAATGTCGTCTATTTGTCTCATTTCAGTCTGGGAGCTAGCTATATCCGTTCCTCTTCATCAGACAGCAGTTTTCCCAAGAGGCTGTGTTTACATTGTAGATAGAAGCAGGCCATTGGCTGCCTTCATCACGAGGGGTATGTTACGGGAGTTCTGATTGGTTCCAAGTTTAGCAGTTTGGGAAATTTGCCTGAGCAGACAGTGTTAAAAAAAATATTTTTTTTTATGAGAAAATGTGGAAGAATTTAAGGTCCCAACAAATGTTATAGTCATCATAGTAACGTTTTACAGTCATATACAAAACATTGGCTCCTCCATCGACGGGGATCAATCAACTTAACGGTTTTTGGCTTCGGCCCACCACCTATTATAACAGTCACAAAGTCAAAATTAGCTATATCGTAAAGATTCAGGATTTTTTTTTTTTGTCTTACGGTTAGCAGTGTGGTTAAGGTTAGGTTTATTCATTGTAGAAATATGCGGGGTTTATGATTTTGTGGCTGTTTTAACTAGTGATGAGCCCTTCAAAAAGTAGCCAAAGAAATTAAATGGTTGGTGAAAATATAATTGGCTATTGTAAGCACTAAGGTTAAAATAGTATATTGACATTGTTTCCAGAGAAAAGTGATAAATTCCTTGGTATCTGGAAATGTTACCTGTCAAATTCAATTAAACCTTCATGTTCTATAAGTGAGTGGAATTTTGTTTATTTGCACTGAATTAAATTATTCTTCCTGTCACTCAAACTAAAATTCTAATTCTACATCCTGTGGGGTGTGGTGTGGCCAATTTAATTTGAATTTCAACTCATGAGTTGAATGGGAGTCATTGAGCCCTAATTTACACCCTTTACACACACAAACAAACACACACACTCTAACACCCTTTACCACTAGCAGTGGTGTATGGAGATGAGCGTGGAGATCGGGAATGTTTTTCTGTCTGTCTGGACCCCCCTCCTGCTCTCTCTCACACACACACACACCCCTCCTGCTCTCACACACACACACACACACACACACCCCTCCTGCCTTCTCTCATCTGGACTTTAACTCATTCTCGGGCCTCCCGGGCCTCTCAAGCCAGACGTGGTGAAACACAAGTGACAACGGCCACGTCGGGGGTTAACACCAATTACGACCGAGGTGTCACACTCCCGCGGCTAAAGTAAACACAGGCGCTTTGCTGTGTGTGTGTGTGTGTGTGTGTGTGTGTGTGTGTGTGTGTGTGTCAAAGCTCATTCTCAGTAAATAAAGTAAATAGTGACACTTTCCAGTTTCTCTCTTCCCACTGCTCTCGGATGTAGATTATTGTCTTTTGCATTTCAAGGAGATAATGTAGATTAAGCGAACCACACGGTCTCTATTTAAATGTGAGAGGAAATATGAGAGAGTGGAGCGGGAAATAATTGGAGACGCATGGCAGCTTTCTATAAGGCATTTTAACTTCCTCTTTGCATGTGCAGACTGGAAAAGGAAGAGCCATCCAACCCACGTGGACATATTTCATTTAACAGCTATCAGTAGAAATGTCAGACCAAAGAAACGCATGCAGACAAAAGATTGAATGCAGTATGATGGTAAGGTAGTGCCTGTCGAATACTGCCGAATACACATACACACCCCTACAGTACTATGTGTCCATAGAGGGGTACTATACTGTACTTGCTTAGTGTTTATGAACAGCTTCTCTGCTGATTTAAATCCTACATTTAAGAGACAAATTGGCATCGATATGTTCTGGAGGCATAGAAATCAACTTAGTACTACAATTTCTATAAAAAAATTCCCCCCCAAATTTTTTTTTGCCCTTTTTCATGATATCCAATTGGTAGTAACAGACTCGGGAGAGGCGAACGTCGAGAGCCATGCGTCCTCCTCCCCACCAAGCCAGCACTACCTTCTTGACACACTGCTCGCTTAACCCGGAAGCCAGCCGCACCAATGTGTCGGAGGAAAAACACCGTACAGCGTGCATGCGCCCGGCCCGCCACAAGGAGTCACTAGAGCGCGATGGGACGACACTGTGTGCCACCTCATGGGTCTCCCAGTCACGGCCGGCTGCGACACGGCCTGGGATCGAACCCGGGTCTGTAGTGACGCCTCTAGCACTGTGATGCAGCGTCTTAGACCGCTGCGCCACTCGGAAGGTTGTATTTGGTGTTCCCCAAAGGTCAGTGCCTGGACCCCTGCTGTTCTCACTTCTGAGTCCCAAATAGCACCCTATCCCCTATGTAGTGCATTACTTTTTACTATAATAGGTGCCATTTGGGATGCCTTGGAATGTTGCTCAGGCCATGGATATTCTTTGTTTGGTTTGTTCCCATCCCCCCAGCATATAGAATAGTGGGATAAATACCTACGTTCTGTACATTATAATGGAAATAATGGACGACGCATCGGGACGTGGCGGAGCCGAGGTAATATACAGAATGGAGGCGTTTATCCCACTTATACCACAGTTGCCAAAGAAGACTGGGGCGGCAGGTAGCTTAGTGGTTAAGAGCGTTGTGCCAGTAACCGAAAGGTCGCTGGTTCTAATCCCCGAGCCGACTAGGTGAAAAATCTGTCGATGTGCCCTTGAGCAAGGCACTTAACCCTAATTGCTCCTGTAAGTCGCTCTGGATAAGAGCGTCTGCTAAATGACCAATTATAATTATAAGACAATACTAAAGCACACATTTACCGGTAGAAATATATTTTTTTAAATCTTTGACATTTTCATTTTTATAAGACAGTTCATAGGTTCTCATCTTTTGGTTGCTAGAGACGCGACCCAGTCGTTCGTTCAATTAGTTAGATATTTATGGACGCTACCCAGTTGTTTGTGCTATATGTTCCGTTGCTATGCTCACTGGCGACGTTCTTGTCCCTTGCTTGCTAGCCAACTAGCTACGGCTAACACAGTCAAGACCCTCTGCAGACCGAATAAGAGCAAAGTAGCTGCATTTGCGTTTGTTTGAACTGTTTTCTATTTTCATTCATTTTGGATACATCCATAACAATGAGCTGATGATGGCCGATTTAGCCTGGCATAGCGGGAAACGTTTGCCTTGTCGTGAGGACGGTCGTCAACACTGACTGTTAATTACAAGGAAATCGAATTGCATATCAAACACTAGGCCAGAAGCTAGCTAAATAGTTTGTTGCTAGCAAACTTGCCAATATGACAACCAAATTTTAAAAAAGACCAATTGCTAAAAACAGCTGGTCAAACTAGAAACGTGGGAGGATTTGACAGCATAGCGCCACTTGCGTCATGACTGCAACAGTAGGGACCAGAGAAATTAATGTTCACCACGTTAGGTCTTCAGATGCTCCCAGAAAATATGTCTCTGCAAAAACAAATCAATGCTAGCTAGCTAACTTTGTCCGCGTTGGTTGTTGGTTTAGCTTTCTGGTTTAACATCGACCCTGTATATAAACTGAACAAAATTATGAACGCAACATGCAACAATTTCAAAGATTTTACTGAGTTACAGTTCATATAAGGAAATTAGTCAATTGAAATAAATAAATTAGGCCCTAATCTATGGATTTCACATGACTGGGCAGTCGTGCAGCCATGGGTGGCCCTGGGAGGGCATAGGCCCACCCACTTGGAGGCCCACCCACTTGGAGGCCCACCCACTTGGAGGCCCACCCACTTGGAGGCCCACCCACTTGGAGGCCCACCCACTTGGAGGCCCACCCACTTGGAGGCCCACCCACTTGTAACATTTTAAAGTGGCCTTTTATTGTCCCCAGCACAAGGTGCACATGTGTAATGATCATGCTGTTTAATCAGCTTCTTGATATGCGCCACACCTGTCAGGTGGATAGATTATCTTGGCAAAGGAGAAATGTTCACTAACAGGGATGGAAGCAAACTTGTGCACAACATTTGATAGAAATACACTTTTTGTGCGTATGGAACATTTCTGGGAATTATTATTTCAGCTCATGAAACATGGGACCAACTCTTTACATGTTGCGTTTATATTTTTTGTTCGGTGTAGTATGCTAGCTTGATCATGTTCTTCTTATTTCTATTTATCCTGTGTGTTTGTTCTACCTTGTTATTTTTAGTGCTACATTGATATTGATTACTGCATTGTTGGGTTTAGAGTTTACAAGAAAGGCATTTCACTGTACTTGTCTTGATTGCAAGGTGTCCCGATATATTTTCCAACTGTCCCGTTTTCTGGTTTTAATGTTCAACAACGCTGTGGTATAAACTCAACTATATCCCTCACTGGTTTTGATTTAAGTGTGTTTTGCATTGCTGAGAAATGGCAATGGCGTGGACAGGCCTATCATCAATGTTCCCACAGATTTTTTTTTATCACTGAGCAAATTTCAGGTCTGCTGAGCGCAAATTTGAATGTTTACTGTGAACACGGAGGCTGTTTCCTGTGAACACTGCGGCTGTTTACTGTGAACACGGAGGCTGTTTCCTGTGAACACTGAGGCTGTACCCACTTTAAGTTACAGTTTTAACAGTGGTCATGTAGGCTACTGTGTCTATTTGATCATAATGTAGGCCTACCAGAGTGGCCTACCATCAAAAACAATGGAGAAAATGCATCCCATAACATTTTAACATGGAAACAGCTGTTCTACCGTTCAGCCTACAGTAACAGCCAACGTGTGGTGTTCAATGTAGGCCTACATGCAGGGCTTGACATAAACCTGTTTATCCACTGGTCCTTCAGGCAAGGAGGTGACTGAAAATGTTATGTTGTTTGATGCAAGAAACCACTTTACAAAATAAAATGCATCATTATTCCCATACCATTATTACAGAGAATCAGACAAATTACGCTACCCTCTGCCTATTGGCTACTTAGCTTATTCAAGCCTGTCTCAAAATACAACACTGCCCCTTTAAGACAAAAAGAAAAAAAAAAAGCTCTTTACCTGACTCGCTTTTCAAAGATGTCTAGAAATGTACATGTTTTGCGCTCTTGTAGGAAGCAAACCACTCCCCTATTGCTGTTATCTATGACTGGGCTGATAACTAAAGTAACACAGCACTATATGCAGCTGTCGCTTTGATCGCAAAACAAGCGCATCTGCCCACAACCGCTGATGCTGTAAACACAGTCCAGTTAAAAAGTGAATGGCACAGATCCATAAATGGCAATGGTCTATTTGCATATAGGCCTACTGCGGCTCTGATTGGTTATGCCGCCCTGGTCTGTGTAGAGTAGGGGCGGAGTCATGCGTGTAGAATCCTGCTCCGATGCGCTCTGCCTACAACAAAATCTCTTGCATAGTTTAGTTTTGCATACTAAGTCTTGCATAGTTCGTTTTGTTTCAGTATGTTGCATTGAAAGTGGCTAATATTGCGTTGATTCGATCACAATTCCCACAGTAAAGGGAAACGTTGATAGTGTTAACTAACGGGGGAAAACTCTAGAGAGTTGAGGGAAGTTCAATCTCGTGCTTCTCTTGCGCGCGCTGATATTTGTTCTGCGACGGCATCATTCCCGGGAGCTGCATGCAGCTTAGAGGCTATGATGTACTGTGTATGTATCAACAACATAGCCTGTACTTAGCAAAACACTTCATATGGTCCTGGGATACATATGGAACTAATCTGGCTTTGTTTTGTATGTATAGACAACATGAGACAACATCATTCCTTTATCAAATAAACTAATATGGCTTTGATTTGTACGTATAGACAACATCATTCCTTTATCATATGGAACTAATCTGGCTTTGTTTTGTACGTATAGAAAGCATGAGACCACAGAATGCCATTATCTCAACAGCCAGTTTCCAATCTTGTGTGTGTGAGTGTCAATGTCAAATTTCAAAAGTTGAGGCATTCATTCTGTATGGTTAAGGTTTGGGTTAGGATTAACCCCCCCCCTCCAAAAACAACAACCAGTGATTGAACACGCGACCCTTGGAGCCAGAGCTCGCGGTTTACACCCATTTGTCATCCCTGTCCACAACACCCTAGTAAACCACAATCTCTGTCTCTCTCACTCTGTTTCTCTTCTCTCTCTCTCTCTCTCTCTCTCTCTCTCATCTTTCCTCTCTCTCTCTCTCTCTCTCTCATCTTTCCTCTCTCTCTCTCTCTCTCTCTCTCTCTCTCTCTCTCTCTCTCTCTCTCTCTCTCTTCTCAATTACATTAAATTAAATTTGCTTTATTGGCATGACGTAACAATGTACACTACCGGTCAAACGTTTTAGAACACCTAGAAGGGTTTTTCTTTATTTTTACTATTTTCTACATTGACATCAAAACTATGAAATAACACATATCAAATCATGTAGTAACCAAAAAAGTGTTAAACAAATTAAAATATATTTTATATTTCTGATTCTTCAAATAGCCACCCTTTAAACTTGAGGACAGCTTTGCACACTCTTGGCATTCTCTCAACCAGCTTCACCTGGAATGCTTTTCCAACAGTCTTGAAGGAGTTCCCACATACGCTGAGCACTTGTTGGCTGCTTTTCCTTCACTCTGCGGTCCGACTCATCCCAAACCATCTCAATTTGGTTGAGGTCGGGGGATTGTGGAGGCCAGGTCATCTGATGCAGCACTCCATCACTCTCCTTCTTGGTAAAATAGCCCTTACACAGCCTGGAGGTGTGTTGGGTCATTGTCCTGTTGAAAAACAAATGATAGTCCCACTAAGCCCAAACCAGATGGGATGGCTTATCGCTGCAGAATGCTGTGGTAGCCATGCTTGAATTCTAAATAAATCCCAGACAGTGTCACCAGCACCCCCACACCATAACACCTCCTCCTCCATGCTTTACGGTGGGAAATACACTTGCGGAGATCATATGTTCATCCACACTGCGTCTCACAAAGCCACGGCGGTTGGAACCAAAAACCTCCCATTTGGACTCCAGACCAAAGGACACATTTCCACCGGTCTAATGTCCATTGCTTGTGTTTCTTGGCCCAAGCAAGTCTCTTCTTCTTATTGGTGTCCTTTAGTAGTGGTTTCTTTGCAGCAATTCGACCATGAAGGCCTGTTTCACACAGTCTCCCATGAACAGTTGATGTTAAGATGTGTCTGTTACTTGAACTCTGTGAAGCATTTATTTGGGCTGTAATCTGAGGTGCAGTTAAGTCTAATGAACTTCTCTTCTGCAGCAGAGGTAACTCTGGGTCTTCCTTTCCTGTGGCGGTCCTCATGAGAGCCAGTTTCATCATAGCGCTTGATGGTTTTTGCGACTGCACTTGAAGAAACTTTAAAAGTTCTTGAAATTGTCCGTATTGACTGACCTTCCTGTCTTAAAGTAATGACCTTGTCACAACACAACTGAATGGCTCAAAAGCGTTAAGAAGGAAAGAAATACCGCAAATTAACTTTTAACGAGGCACACCTGTTAATTGAAATGCATTCCAGGTGACTACCTCATGAAGCTGGTTGAGAGAATGCCAAGAGTGTGCAAAGCTGTCATCAAGGCAAAGGGTGGCTATTTGAAGTATCTCAAATATAAAATATATTTTGATTTGTTTAACACTTTTTTGGTTACTACATGATTCCATATGTGTTATTTCATAGTTTTGATGTCTTCACTATTATTCTACAATGTAGAAAATAGTAAAAATAAAGAAAAACCCTAGAATGAGTAGGTGTTCTAAAACTTTTGACCAGTAGTGTACATATTGCCAAAGCTTACTTTGGATATTTACACTATTAACATAATTAAAATAATAATAACCAATATAGTCAACGGGACAACAGTAACAACAATAACCAAGGGTCAAAATAACCATTGAACAATAACAATATAGAGGACATGTGCAGGTTGGTTGGTCTGTCAGACACTGTCCCTCATCTTATGGCAGGCAGCAATGTAGTGCGCTGACAACCCACAGCTCTCTGCGTCCTCCCCCAACAGGAAGGGTAGCCTGAGTCCTCCCCCAACAGGACAGGTAGCCTGTGTCCTCCCCCAACAGGACGGGTTGCCTATTCTCATCAGAGAGGAATTTGAGGCCTTGAAAAAAAAAATCAAATTTGGGGAAATGACACTCTCTAATTGTTTTATATTTTTTACATTTTGTCAGGAAATGCAGCTCTGTCTCAGGTTCTGCTGTGGTGCAGTGGTTGCACAGCCTTTCCTCTACAGGGAGACAGGTTTTCCTGTGTCTACCCTTCTCAATGGCAAGGCTGTGCTCACTGAGCCTGTACTTTGTCAAGGTTTTTCTAAGGTTTTGATCAGTAACCATGGTCAAATAGTTAGCCATGGTGTACTGTCGATTTAAGGCCAGATAGCACTGCATTTTACTTTGTGCTTGTGCTTGTGTTTCCCAATAAGCAATGTAGTTTTGTTTTGACTGTGTTGTAGTTTGGTTTATTCTGATTGATTGGATGTTCTGGTCCTGAGGCTTCAGTGTGTTAGTTGAACAGGTTTGTGAACTCAGCCCCAGGACCAGCTGGATGAGGGGACTCATTTCTTTGCTCAGCTCTTGGCATTGCAGGGCTAGGTAATGATATGAGAGGGGGGTCACTGTATTCTAGATGTTTCCAAAACTTAATTGCTATTTTTTTAGTTTTTATTATTAGTGGATATTGGCCTAATTCTGCCCTGCATGCATTGTTTGTAGTTTTTTTCTGGACATGTAGGAGAATCTTACAGAACTCTGCATGCATGGTTTCAATGGGGTGTTTGTCCCATTTGGTGAAATCTTGTTTTGCAAGTGGACCCCACACCTCACTGCCATAAAGTGCAATTGGTTCAATGACACATTCAATTAGTTTTAGCCAAATTTTTATACGTATTTTTGTTTTTTAATGGCGTAGAATGCCCTGCGTGCTTTCTCTCTCAGTTCATTCACTGCATCATTAAGGTGTCCAGTTGAGCTTATTTTTAAATCTAAGTAATTGTAGTGTGTGCAGTACTCTATATATGCTGTACCAATTGAGAACCTTGGTCTAATTCCCTGATATCTGGATCTTCTCTGGAAAATCATTATTTGAGTTATTACTGCCCAGGTCTGGCAGTACTGCTCTAGCAGGTCCAGGCTCTGCTGTAGGCCATGTGCTGTGGGTGACAGCAGGCACAGGTCATCTGCCAAGAGCAGGCATTTAACCTCTGAATTGTGGAGACTAACACCAGGGGCTGAGGATTTTTCTAGAACAGTGGCCAATTCTTTGATGTAAATATTGAAGAGTGCAGGCTCAGATTGCAACCTTGGCGAAGGCCCCGCCCCTGGTTAAAGAATTCTGTTCTTTTCTTGCCAATGTCGATGCTGCGCGTATTGCCAGTGCCCCATGTCGCAGCTCTCCAGAGAGTAAAAGTTTATCCGTGTGAGCCTGTGAGAATGAGACATGCCTGGGACATCACAGAGGAGACTGGGCACTCCGAGACGAGCTGGCTTGATTTATAAGAGGACAGGGAGAGGGGGAATGTTTTGAGAGGTGCACAAGGCCACAAGGTCCTCCATTAGTACCCTGACCCCTGATAGAGGGAGCATCGAAGGAGAACGAGGGAGGGGATGGAAGGAGGGAGGACATGGGATATGGGGGGATGGAAGGAGGGAGGACATGGGGGATGGAGGACATGGAGGGAGGGAGGACATGGGGGATGAAGGTATGGAGGGAGGGAGGACATGGGGGATGGAGGGAGAGAGGACATGGGGGATGGAGGGAGAGAGGACATGGGGGATGGAGGTATGGAGGGAGGGAGGACATGGGGGATGGAGGGAGGGAGGACATGGGGATGGAGGGAGGGGAGGACATGGGGGATGAAGGTATGGAGGGAGGGAGGACATGGGGGATGAAGGTATGGAGGGAGGGAGGACATGGGGGATGGAGAACATGGGGGATGGAGGGAGGACATGGGGGATGGATGGAGGGAGGGAGGGAGGACATGGGGGGATGGAGGGAGGGAGGACATGGGGGATGGAGAACATGGGGGATGGAGGGAGGGAGGACATGGGGGATGGAGGTATGGAGGGAGGGAGGACATGGGGGGATGGAGGGAGGGAGGGAGGGAGGACATGGGGGATGGAGGGAGGGAGGACATGGGGATGGAGAACATGGGGGATGGAGGGAGGGAGGACATGGGGGATGGAGGTATGGAGGGAGGACATGGGGGATGAAGGTATGGAGGGAGGGAGGACATGGGGGATGGAGGTATGGAGGGAGGGAGGGAGGGAGGACATGGGGGATGAAGGTATGGAGGGAGGGAGGACATGGGGGATGGAGGGAGGGAGGGAGGACATGGGGGATGGAGGGAGGGAGGACATGGGGGATGGAGGGAGGGAGGACATGGGGGATGGAGGTATGGAGGGAGGGAGGACATGGGGGGGTGGAGGGAGGGAGGGAGGACATGGGGGATGGAGGGAGGGAGGACATGGGGGGATGGAGGGAGGGAGGACATGGGGGATGGAGGTATGGAGGGAGGGAGGACATGGGGGGATGGAGGGAGGGAGGACATGGGGGATGGAGGTATGGAGGGAGGGAGGACATGGGGGATGGAGGGAGGGAGGGAGGGAGGACATGGGGGATGGAGGGAGGGAGGACATGGGGGATGGAGAACATGGGGGATGGAGGGAGGGAGGACATGGGGGATGGAGGTATGGAGGGAGGGAGGACATGGGGGATGGATGGAGGGAGGGAGGGAGGACATGGGGGGATGGAGGGAGGGAGGACATGGGGGAGGGAGGGAGGGAGGACATGGGGGATGGAGGGAGGGAGGACATGGGGGATGGAGAACATGGGGGATGGAGGGAGGGAGGACATGGGGGATAGAGGTATGGAGGGAGGGAGGACATGGGGGATGGAGGGAGGGAGGACATGGAGGATGGAGGTATGGAGGGAGGGAGGACATGGGGGATGGAGGTATGGAGGGAGGGAGGACATGGGGGATGGAGGGAGGGAGGGAGGGAGGACATGGGGGGATGGAGGGAGGGAGGGAGGGAGGGAGGACATGGGGATGGAGGGAGGGAGGGAGGACATGGGGGATGGAGGTATGGAAGGAGGGAGGACATGGGGGATGGAGGGAGGGAGGACATGGGGGATGGAGGGAGGGAGGACATGGGGGATGAAGGTATGGAGGGAGGGAGGACATGGGGGATGGAGGGAGGACATGGGGGATGGAGAACATGGAGGGAGGGAGGACATGGGGGATGGAGGTATGGAGGGAGGGAGGACATGGAGGTATGGAGGGAGGGAGGACATGGGGGATGGAGGGAGGGAGGACATGGGGGATGGAGGGAGGGAGGACATGGAGGGAGGGAGGACATGGGGGATGGAGGGAGGGAGGACATGGGGGATGGAGAACATGGGCGATGGAGGGAGGGAGGACATGGGGGATGGAGAACATGGGCGATGGAGGGAGGGAGGACATGGGGATGAAGGTATGGAGGGAGGGAGGACATGGGGGATGGAGGTATGGAGGGAGGGAGGACATGGGGGATGGAGGGAGGGAGGACATGGGGGATGGAGGGAGGGAGGACATGGAGGGAGGGAGGACATGGGGGATGGAGGGAGGGAGGACATGGAGGGAGGGAGGACATGGGCAGTAGTTTTACTGTTCTCCCTAGCAGTAGTTTTACTGTTCTCCCTGCAGTAGTTTTAGTGTTCTCCCTAGCAGTAGTTTTACTGTTCTCCCTAGCAGTAGTTTTACTGTTCTCCCTAGCAGTAGTTTTACTGTTCTCCCTAGCAGTAGTTTTACTGTTCTCCCTAGCAGTAGTTTTACTGTTCTCACTAGCAGTAGTTTTACTGTTCTCACTAGCAGTAGTTTTACTGTTCTCACTAGCAGTAGTTTTACTGTTCTCCCTAGCAGTAGTTTTACTGTTCTCCTAGCAGTAGTTTTACTGTTCTCCCTAGCAGTAGTTTTACTGTTCTCCTAGCAGTAGTTTTACTGTTCTCCCTAGCAGTAGTTTTACTGTTCTCCCTAGCAGTAGTTTTACTGTTCTCACTAGCAGTAGTTTTACTGTTCTCACTAGCAGTAGTTTTACTGTTCTCACTAGCAGTAGTTTTACTGTTCTCACTAGCAGTAGTTTTACTGTTCTCACTAGCAGTAGTTTTACTGTTCTCACTAGCAGTAGTTTTACTGTTCTCACTAGCAGTAGTTTTACTGTTCTCACTAGCAGTAGTTTTACTGTTCTCCTAGCAGTAGTTTTACTGTTCTCACTAGCAGTAGCTTTACTGTTCTCACTAGCAGTAGCTTTACTGTTCTCACTAGCAGTAGTTTTACTGTTCTCACTAGCAGTAGCTTTACTGTTCTCACTAGCAGTAGCTTTACTGTTCTCACTAGCAGTAGTTTTACTGTTCTCCCTAGCAGTAGTTTTACTGTTCTCACTAGCAGTAGCTTTACTGTTCTCACTAGCAGTAGTTTTACTGTTCTCACTAGCAGTAGTTTTACTGTTCTCACTAGCAGTAGCTTTACTGTTCTCACTAGCAGTAGTTTTACTGTTCTCCCTAGCAGTAGTTTTACTGTTCTCCCTAGCAGTAGTTTTACTGTTCTCCCTAGCAGTAGTTTTACTGTTCTCACTAGCAGTAGTTTTACTGTTCTCCTAGCAGTAGTTTTACTGTTCTCACTAGCAGTAGTTTTACTGTTCTCCCTAGCAGTAGTTTTACTGTTCTCACTAGCAGTAGTTTTACTGTTCTCACTAGCAGTAGTTTTACTGTTCTCCTAGCAGTAGTTTTACTGTTCTCACTAGCAGTAGTTTTACTGTTCTCCCTAGCAGTAGTTTTACTGTTCTCACTAGCAGTAGTTTTACTGTTCTCACTAGCAGTAGTTTTACTGTTCTCCCTAGCAGTAGTTTTACTGTTCTCCTAGCAGTAGTTTTACTGTTCTCCCTAGCAGTAGTTTTACTGTTCTCCCTAGCAGTAGTTTTACTGTTCTCACTAGCAGTAGTTTTAGTGTTCTCACTAGCAGTAGTTTTACTGTTCTCCCTAGCAGTAGTTTTACTGTTCTCCCTAGCAGTAGTTTTACTGTTCTCACTAGCAGTAGTTTTACTGTTCTCACTAGCAGTAGTTTTACTGTTCTCACTAGCAGTAGTTTTACTGTTCTCACTAGCAGTAGTTTTACTGTTCTCACTAGCAATAGTTTTACTGTTCTCACTAGCAATAGTTTTACTGTTCTCACTAGCAATAGTTTTACTGTTCTCACTAGCAATAGTTTTACTGTTCTCACTAGCAGTAGTTTTACTGTTCTCCCTAGCAGTAGTTTTACTGTTCTCCCTAGCAGTAGTTTTACTGTTCTCACTAGCAGTAGTTTTACTGTTCTCACTAGCAGTAGTTTTACTGTTCTCACTAGCAGTAGTTTTACTGTTCTCACTAGCAGTAGTTTTACTGTTCTCACTAGCAGTAGTTTTACTGTTCTCCCTGCAGTAGTTTTACTGTTCTCACTAGCAGTAGTTTTACTGTTCTCACTAGCAGTAGTTTTACTGTTCTCCCTAGCAGTAGTTTTACTGTTCTCACTAGCAGTAGTTTTACTGTTCTCCCTAGCAGTAGTTTTACTGTTCTCACTAGCAGTAGTTTTACTGTTCTCACTAGCAGTAGTTTTACTGTTCTCCCTAGCAGTAGTTTTACTGTTCTCCCTAGCAGTAGTTTTACTGTTCTCACTAGCAGTAGTTTTACTGTTCTCACTAGCAGTAGTTTTACTGTTCTCACTAGCAGTAGTTTTACTGTTCTCCCTAGCAGTAGTTTTACTGTTCTCACTAGCAGTAGTTTTACTGTTCTCACTAGCAGTAGTTTTACTGTTCTCACTAGCAGTAGTTTTACTGTTCTCCCTAGCAGTAGTTTTACTGTTCTCACTAGCAGTAGTTTTACTGTTCTCACTAGCAGTAGTTTTACTGTTCTCACTAGCAGTAGTTTTACTGTTCTCACTAGCAGTAGTTTTACTGTTCTCCCTAGCAGTAGTTTTACTGTTCTCACTAGCAGTAGTTTTACTGTTCACCCTAGCAGTAGATTTACTGTTCTCCCTGCAGTAGTTTTACTGTTCTCACAAGCAGTAGTTTTACTGTTCTCACAAGCAGTAGTTTTACTGTTCTCTCTAGCAGTAAGTTCTCACTAGCAGTAGTTTTACTGTTCTCCCTAGCAGTAGTTTTACTGTTCTCCCTAGCTGTAGTTTTACTGTTCTCACTAGCAGTAGTTTTACTGTTCTCCCTAGCAGTAGTTTTACTGTTCTCACTAGCAGTAGTTTTACTGTTCTCCCTAGCAGTAGTTTTACTGTTCTCCCTAGCAGTAGTTTTACTGTTCTCACTAGCAGTAGTTTTACTGTTCTCACTAGCAGTAGTTTTAGTGTTCTCACTAGCAGTAGTTTTACTGTTCTCCCTGCAGTAGTTTTACTGTTCTCACTGCAGTAGTTTTACTGTTCTCACTAGCAGTAGTTTTACTGTTCTCCCTAGCAGTAGTTTTACTGTTCTCCCTAGCAGTAGTTTTACTGTTCTCACTAGCAGTAGTTTTACTGTTCTCACTAGCAGTAGTTTTACTGTTCTCCCAAGCAGTAGTTTTACTGTTCTCCCTAGCAGTAGTTTTACTGTTCTCACTAGCAGTAGTTTTACTGTTCTCACTAGCAGTAGATTTACTGTTCTCACTAGCAGTAGTTTTACTGTTCTCCCTATCAGTAGTTTTACTGTTCTCACAAGCAGTAGTTTTACTGTTCTCCCTAGCAGTAGTTTTACTGTTCTCCCTAGCAGTAAGTTCTCACTAGCAGTAGTTTTACTGTTCTCACTAGCAGTAGTTTTACTGTTCTCACTAGCAGTAGTTTTACTGTTCTCCCTAGCAGTAGTTTTACTGTTCTCACTAGCAGTAGTTTTACTGTTCTCCCTAGCAGTAGTTTTACTGTTCTCACTAGCAGTAGTTTTACTGTTCTCCCTAGCAGTAGTTTTACTGTTCTCACTAGCAGTAGTTTTACTGTTCTCACTAGCAGTAGTTTTACTGTTCTCCCTGCAGTAGTTTTACTGTTCTCCCTAGCAGTAGTTTTACTGTTCTCACTAGCAGTAGTTTTACTGTTATCACTAGCAGTAGTTTTACTGTTCTCCCTAGCAGTAGTTTTACTGTTCTCCCTAGCAGTAGTTTTACTGTTCTCACTAGCAGTAGTTTTACTGTTCTCCCTAGCAGTAGTTTTACTGTTCTCCCTAGCAGTAGTTTTACTGTTCTCACTAGCAGTAGTTTTACTGTTCTCACTAGCAGTAGTTTTACTGTTCTCACTAGCAGTAGTTTTACTGTTCTCCCTAGCAGTAGTTTTACTGTTCTCACTAGCAGTAGTTTTACTGTTCTCACTAGCAGTAGTTTTACTGTTCTCCCTAGCAGTAGTTTTACTGTTCTCACCAGCAGTAGTTTTACTGTTCTCCCTGCAGTAGTTTTACTGTTCTCCCTAGCAGTAGTTTTACTGTTCTCCCTAGCAGTAGTTTTACTGTTCTCCCTAGCAGTAGTTTTACTGTTCTCCCTAGCAGTAGTTTTACTGTTCTCACTAGCAGTAGTTTTACTGTTCTCACTAGCAGTAGTTTTACTGTTCTCACTAGCAGTAGTTTTACTGTTCTCCCTAGCAGTAGTTTTACTGTTCTCACTAGCAGTAGTTTTACTGTTCTCATTAGCAGTAGTTTTACTGTTCTCCCTAGCAGTAGTTTTACTGTTCTCACTAGCAGTAGTTTTACTGTTCTCCCTAGCAGTAGTTTTACTGTTCTCCCTAGCAGTAGTTTTACTGTTCTCACTAGCAGTAGCTTTACTGTTCTCACTAGCAGTAGTTTTACTGTTCTCATTAGCAGTAGTTTTACTGTTCTCACTAGCAGTAGCTTTACTGTTCTCACTAGCAGTAGCTTTACTGTTCTCACTAGCAGTAGTTTTACTGTTCTCCCTAGCAGTAGTTTTACTGTTCTCACTAGCAGTAGCTTTACTGTTCTCACTAGCAGTAGTTTTACTGTTCTCATTAGCAGTAGTTTTACTGTTCTCACTAGCAGTAGCTTTACTGTTCTCACTAGCAGTAGCTTTACTGTTCTCACTAGCAGTAGTTTTACTGTTCTCCCTAGCAGTAGTTTTACTGTTCTCCCTAGCAGTAGTTTTACTGTTCTCCCTAGCAGTAGTTTTACTGTTCTCACTAGCAGTAGTTTTACTGTTCTCCCTAGCAGTAGTTTTACTGTTCTCACTAGCAGTAGTTTTACTGTTCTCCCTAGCAGTAGTTTTACTGTTCTCACTAGCAGTAGTTTTACTGTTCTCCCTAGCAGTAGTTTTACTGTTCTCCCTAGCAGTAGTTTTACTGTTCTCCCTGCAGTAGTTTTACTGTTCTCCCGAGCAGTAGTTTTACTGTTCTCACTAGCAGTAGTTTTACTGTTCTCACTAGCAGTAGTTTTACTGTTCTCCCTAGCAGTAGTTTTACTGTTCTCACTAGCAGTAGTTTTACTGTTCTCACTAGCAGTAGTTTTACTGTTCTCACTAGCAGTAGTTTTACTGTTCTCCCTAGCAGTAGTTTTACTGTTCTCCCTAGCAGTAGTTTTACTGTTCTCACTAGCAGTAGTTTTACTGTTCTCACTAGCAGTAGTTTTACTGTTCTCACTAGCAGTAGTTTTACTGTTCTCACTAGCAGTAGTTTTACTGTTCTCACTAGCAATAGTTTTACTGTTCTCACTAGCAGTAGTTTTAGTGTTCTCACTAGCAGTAGTTTTACTGTTCTCCCTGCAGTAGTTTTACTGTTCTCACTGCAGTAGTTTTACTGTTCTCACTAGCAGTAGTTTTACTGTTCTCCCTAGCAGTAGTTTTACTGTTCTCCTAGCAGTAGTTTTACTGTTCTCACTAGCAGTAGTTTTACTGTTCTCACTAGCAGTAGTTTTACTGTTCTCCCAAGCAGTAGTTTTACTGTTCTCCCTAGCAGTAGTTTTACTGTTCTCACTAGCAGTAGTTTTACTGTTCTCACTAGCAGTAGTTTTACTGTTCTCACTAGCAGTAGTTTTACTGTTCTCCCTATCAGTAGTTTTACTGTTCTCACAAGCAGTAGTTTTACTGTTCTCCCTAGCAGTAGTTTTACTGTTCTCCCTAGCAGTAAGTTCTCACTAGCAGTAGTTTTACTGTTCTCACTAGCAGTAGTTTTACTGTTCTCACTAGCAGTAGTTTTACTGTTCTCCCTAGCAGTAGTTTTACTGTTCTCACTAGCAGTAGTTTTACTGTTCTCCCTAGCAGTAGTTTTACTGTTCTCACTAGCAGTAGTTTTACTGTTCTCACTAGCAGTAGTTTTACTGTTCTCACTAGCAGTAGTTTTACTGTTCTCACTAGCAGTAGTTTTACTGTTCTCCCTGCAGTAGTTTTACTGTTCTCCCTAGCAGTAGTTTTACTGTTCTCACTAGCAGTAGTTTTACTGTTCTCACTAGCAGTAGTTTTACTGTTCTCCCTAGCAGTAGTTTTACTGTTCTCACTAGCAGTAGTTTTACTGTTCTCACTAGCAGTAGTTTTACTGTTCTCCCTAGCAGTAGTTTTACTGTTCTCCCTAGCAGTAGTTTTACTGTTCTCACTAGCAGTAGTTTTACTGTTCTCACTAGCAGTAGTTTTACTGTTCTCACTAGCAGTAGTTTTACTGTTCTCCCTAGCAGTAGTTTTACTGTTCTCACTAGCAGTAGTTTTACTGTTCTCACTAGCAGTAGTTTTACTGTTCTCACTAGCAGTAGTTTTACTGTTCTCCCTAGCAGTAGTTTTACTGTTCTCCTTGCATTAGTTTTACTGTTCTCCCTAGCAGTAGTTTTACTGTTCTCCCTAGCAGTAGTTTTACTGTTCTCCCTAGCAGTAGTTTTACTGTTCTCACTAGCAGTAGTTTTACTGTTCTCACTAGCAGTAGTTTTACTGTTCTCACTAGCAGTAGTTTTACTGTTCTCCCTAGCAGTAGTTTTACTGTTCTCACTAGCAGTAGTTTTACTGTTCTCACTAGCAGTAGTTTTACTGTTCTCACTAGCAGTAGTTTTACTGTTCTCACTAGCAGTAGTTTTACTGTTCTCCCTAGCAGTAGTTTTACTGTTCTCCCTAGCAGTAGTTTTACTGTTCTCACTAGCAGTAGCTTTACTGTTCTCACTAGCAGTAGTTTTACTGTTCTCACTAGCAGTAGTTTTACTGTTCTCACTAGCAGTAGCTTTACTGTTCTCACTAGCAGTAGCTTTACTGTTCTCACTAGCAGTAGTTTTACTGTTCTCCCTAGCAGTAGTTTTACTGTTCTCACTAGCAGTAGCTTTACTGTTCTCACTAGCAGTAGTTTTACTGTTCTCACTAGCAGTAGTTTTACTGTTCTCACTAGCAGTAGTTTTACTGTTCTCACTAGCAGTAGCTTTACTGTTCTCACTAGCAGTAGTTTTACTGTTCTCCCTAGCAGTAGTTTTACTGTTCTCCCTAGCAGTAGTTTTACTGTTCTCACTAGCAGTAGTTTTACTGTTCTCCCTAGCAGTAGTTTTACTGTTCTCCTAGCAGTAGTTTTACTGTTCTCACTAGCAGTAGTTTTACTGTTCTCACTAGCAGTAGTTTTACTGTTCTCACTAGCAGTAGTTTTACTGTTCTCCCTAGCAGTAGTTTTACTGTTCTCACTAGCAGTAGTTTTACTGTTCTCACTAGCAGTAGTTTTACTGTTCTCCCTAGCAGTAGTTTTACTGTTCTCACTAGCAGTAGTTTTACTGTTCTCACTAGCAGTAGTTTTACTGTTCTCCCTAGCAGTAGTTTTACTGTTCTCACTAGCAGTAGTTTTACTGTTCTCACTAGCAGTAGTTTTACTGTTCTCACTAGCAGTAGTTTTACTGTTCTCCCTAGCAGTAGTTTTACTGTTCTCCCTAGCAGTAGTTTTACTGTTCTCACTAGCAGTAGTTTTACTGTTCTCACTAGCAGTAGTTTTACTGTTCTCACTAGCAGTAGTTTTACTGTTCTCACTAGCAGTAGTTTTACTGTTCTCACTAGCAGTAGTTTTACTGTTCTCACTAGCAGTAGTTTTACTGTTCTCCCTAGCAGTAGTTTTACTGTTCTCACTAGCAGTAGTTTTACTGTTCTCACTAGCAGTAGTTTTACTGTTCTCCCTAGCAGTAGTTTTACTGTTCTCCCTAGCAGTAGTTTTACTGTTCTCACTAGCAGTAGTTTTACTGTTCTCACTAGCAGTAGTTTTACTGTTCTCACTAGCAGTAGTTTTACTGTTCTCCCTAGCAGTAGTTTTACTGTTCTCACTAGCAGTAGTTTTACTGTTCTCCCTAGCAGTAGTTTTACTGTTCTCACTAGCAGTAGTTTTACTGTTCTCACTAGCAGTAGTTTTACTGTTCTCCCTAGCAGTAGTTTTACTGTTCTCACTAGCAGTAGTTTTACTGTTCTCCCTAGCAGTAGTTTTACTGTTCTCACTAGCAGTAGTTTTACTGTTCTCACTAGCAGTAGTTTTACTGTTCTCCCTAGCAGTAGTTTTACTGTTCTCACTAGCAGTAGTTTTACTGTTCTCACTAGCAGTAGTTTTACTGTTCTCACTAGCAGTAGTTTTACTGTTCTCACTAGCAGTAGTTTTACTGTTCTCCCTAGCAGTAGTTTTACTGTTCTCACTAGCAGTAGTTTTACTGTTCTCACTAGCAGTAGTTTTACTGTTCTCACTAGCAGTAGTTTTACTGTTCTCCCTAGCAGTAGTTTTACTGTTCTCACTAGCAGTAGTTTTACTGTTCTCACTAGCAGTAGTTTTACTGTTCTCCTAGCAGTAGTTTTACTGTTCTCACTAGCAGTAGTTTTACTGCTTTACTGTTCTCCCTAGCAGTAGTTTTACTGTTCTCCCTAGCAGTAGTTTTACTGTTCTCACTAGCAGTAGTTTTACTGTTCTCACTAGCAGTAGTTTTACTGTTCTCCTACAGCAGTTTTAGTGTTCTCCCTAGCAGTAGTTTTACTGTTCTCACTAGCAGTAGTTTTACTGTTCTCCCTAGCAGTAGTTTTACTGTTCTCACTAGCAGTAGTTTTACTGTTCTCCCTAGCAGTAGTTTTACTGTTCTCACTAGCAGTAGTTTTACTGTTCTCCCTAGCAGTAGTTTTACTGTTCTCCCTAGCAGTAGTTTTACTGTTCTCCCTAGCAGTAGTTTTACTGTTCTCACTAGCAGTAGTTTTACTGTTCTCACTAGCAGTAGTTTTACTGTTCTCCCTAGCAGTAGTTTTACTGTTCTCCCTAGCAGTAGTTTTACTGTTCTCCCTAGCAGTAGTTTTACTGTTCTCCCTAGCAGTAGTTTTACTGTTCTCCCTATCAGTAGTTTTACTGTTCTCACTAGCAGTAGTTTTACTGTTCTCCCTAGCAGTAGTTTTACTGTTCTCCCTAGCAGTAGTTTTACTGTTCTCACTAGCAGTAGTTTTACTGTTCTCACTAGCAGTAGTTTTACTGTTCTCACTAGCAGTAGTTTTACTGTTCTCCCTAGCAGTAGTTTTACTGTTCTCCCTAGCAGTAGTTTTACTGTTCTCCCTAGCAGTAGGTTTTACTGTTCTCACTAGCAGTAGTTTTACTGTTCTCACTAGCAGTAGTTTTACTGTTCTCCCTAGCAGTAGTTTTACTGTTCTCCCTAGCAGTAGTTTTACTGTTCTCCCTAGCAGTAGTTTTACTGTTCTCCCTAGCAGTAGTTTTACTGTTCTCCCTAGCAGTAGTTTTACTGTTCTCACTAGCAGTAGTTTTACTGTTCTCACTAGCAGTAGTTTTACTGTTCTCCTAGCAGTAGTTTTACTGTTCTCCCTAGCAGTAGTTTTACTGTTCTCCCTAGCAGTAGTTTTACTGTTCTCACTAGCAGTAGTTTTACTGTTCTCACTAGCAGTAGTTTTACTGTTCTCCCTAGCAGTAGTTTTACTGTTCTCACTAGCAGTAGTTTTACTGTTCTCCCTAGCAGTAGTTTTACTGTTCTCCCTAGCAGTAGTTTTACTGTTCTCCCTAGCAGTAGTTTTACTGTTCTCACTAGCAGTAGTTTTACTGTTCTCACTAGCAGTAGTTTTACTGTTCTCCTAGCAGTAGTTTTACTGTTCTCACTAGCAGTAGTTTTACTGTTCTCCCTAGCAGTAGTTTTACTGTTCTCCCTAGCAGTAGTTTTACTGTTCTCCCTAGCAGTAGTTTTACTGTTCTCCCTAGCAGTAGTTTTACTGTTCTCACTAGCAGTAGTTTTACTGTTCTCCCTAGCAGTAGTTTTACTGTTCTCACTAGCAGTAGTTTTACTGTTCTCCCTATCAGTAGTTTTACTGTTCTCCCTGCAGTAGTTTTACTGTTCTCCCTGCAGTAGTTTTACTGTTCTCCCTAGCAGTAGTTTTACTGTTCTCCCTAGCAGTAGTTGTACTGTTCTCCCTAGCAGTAGTTTTACTGTTCTCCTAGCAGTAGTTTTACTGTTCTCCCTAGCAGTAGTTTTACTGTTCTCCCTAGCAGTAGTTTTACTGTTCTCCCTAGCAGTAGTTTTACTGTTCTCCCTAGCAGTAGTTTTACTGTTCTCCCTAGCAGTAGTTTTACTGTTCTCCCTAGCAGTAGTTTTACTGTTCTCCCTAGCAGTAGTTTTACTGTTCTCCCTAGCAGTAGTTTTACTGTTCTCCCTAGCAGTAGTTTTACTGTTCTCCCTAGCAGTAGTTTTACTGTTCTCCTAGCAGTAGTTTTACTGTTCTCCTAGCAGTAGTTTTACTGTTCTCCCTAGCAGTAGTTTTACTGTTCTCCCTAGCAGTAGTTTTACTGTTCTCCCTAGCAGTAGTTTTACTGTTCTCCCTAGCAGTAGTTTTACTGTTCTCCCTAGCAGTAGTTTTACTGTTCTCCTAGCAGTAGTTTTACTGTTCTCCCTAGCAGTAGTTTTACTGTTCTCCCTAGCAGTAGTTTTACTGTTCTCCCTAGCAGTAGTTTTACTGTTCTCCTAGCAGTAGTTTTACTGTTCTCCCTAGCAGTAGTTTTACTGTTCTCCCTAGCAGTAGTTTTACTGTTCTCCTAGCAGTAGTTTTACTGTTCTCCCTAGCAGTAGTTTTACTGTTCTCCCTAGCAGTAGTTTTACTGTTCTCCTAGCAGTAGTTTTACTGTTCTCCCTAGCAGTAGTTTTACTGTTCTCACTAGCAGTAGTTTTACTGTTCTCCCTAGCAGTAGTTTTACTGTTCTCCCTAGCAGTAGTTTTACTGTTCTCCCTAGCAGTAGTTTTACTGTTCTCACTAGCAGTAGTTTTACTGTTCTCACTAGCAGTAGTTTTACTGTTCTCACTAGCAGTAGTTTTACTGTTCTCCCTGCAGTAGTTTTACTGTTCTCCCTAGCAGTAGTTTTACTGTTCTCCCTAGCAGTAGTTTTACTGTTCTCCCTAGCAGTAGTTTTACTGTTCTCCTAGCAGTAGTTTTACTGTTCTCCTAGCAGTAGTTTTACTGTTCTCACTAGCAGTAGTTTTACTGTTCTCCCTGCAGTAGTTTTACTGTTCTCCTAGCAGTAGTTTTACTGTTCTCCCTAGCAGTAGTTTTACTGTTCTCCCTAGCAGTAGTTTTACTGTTCTCACTAGCAGTAGTTTTACTGTTCTCCCTAGCAGTAGTTTTACTGTTCTCACTAGCAGTAGTTTTACTGTTCTCCCTAGCAGTAGTTTTACTGTTCTCCTAGCAGTAGTTTTACTGTTCTCCCTAGCAGTAGTTTTACTGTTCTCCCTGCAGTAGTTTTACTGTTCTCCCTAGCAGTAGTTTTACTGTTCTCCCTAGCAGTAGTTTTACTGTTCTCCTAGCAGTAGTTTTACTGTTCTCCTAGCAGTAGTTTTACTGTTCTCCCTAGCAGTAGTTTTACTGTTCTCACTAGCAGTAGTTTTACTGTTCTCCCTAGCAGTAGTTTTACTGTTCTCCTAGCAGTAGTTTTACTGTTCTCCCTAGCAGTAGTTTTACTGTTCTCCTAGCAGTAGTTTTACTGTTCTCACTAGCAGTAGTTTTACTGTTCTCCCTAGCAGTAGTTTTACTGTTCTCCCTAGCAGTAGTTTTACTGTTCTCCCTAGCAGTAGTTTTACTGTTCTCCTAGCAGTAGTTTTACTGTTCTCCCTAGCAGTAGTTTTACTGTTCTCCTAGCAGTAGTTTTACTGTTCTCCCTAGCAGTAGTTTTACTGTTCTCCCTAGCAGTAGTTTTACTGTTCTCCCTAGCAGTAGTTTTACTGTTCTCCTAGCAGTAGTTTTACTGTTCTCCCTAGCAGTAGTTTTACTGTTCTCACTAGCAGTAGTTTTACTGTTCTCACTAGCAGTAGTTTTACTGTTCTCACTAGCAGTAGTTTTACTGTTCTCCCTAGCAGTAGTTTTACTGTTCTCCCTAGCAGTAGTTTTACTGTTCTCCCTAGCAGTAGTTTTACTGTTCTCCCTAGCAGTAGTTTTACTGTTCTCCCTAGCAGTAGTTTTACTGTTCTCCTAGCAGTAGTTTTACTGTTCTCCCTAGCAGTAGTTTTACTGTTCTCCCTAGCAGTAGTTTTACTGTTCTCCCTAGCAGTAGTTTTACTGTTCTCCCTAGCAGTAGTTTTACTGTTCTCCCTAGCAGTAGTTTTACTGTTCTCCTAGCAGTAGTTTTACTGTTCTCCCTAGCAGTAGTTTTACTGTTCTCCTAGCAGTAGTTTTACTGTTCTCCCTAGCAGTAGTTTTACTGTTCTCCCTAGCAGTAGTTTTACTGTTCTCACTAGCAGTAGTTTTACTGTTCTCCCTAGCAGTAGTTTTACTGTTCTCCTAGCAGTAGTTTTACTGTTCTCCCTAGCAGTAGTTTTACTGTTCTCACTAGCAGTAGTTTTACTGTTCTCCCTAGCAGTAGTTTTACTGTTCTCCTGCAGTAGTTTTACTGTTCTCACTAGCAGTAGTTTTACTGTTCTCACTAGCAGTAGTTTTACTGTTCTCCCTAGCAGTAGTTTTACTGTTCTCCCTAGCAGTAGTTTTACTGTTCTCCTAGCAGTAGTTTTACTGTTCTCCCTAGCAGTAGTTTTACTGTTCTCCCTAGCAGTAGTTTTACTGTTCTCCCTAGCAGTAGTTTTACTGTTCTCCTAGCAGTAGTTTTACTGTTCTCCCTAGCAGTAGTTTTACTGTTCTCCTAGCAGTAGTTTTACTGTTCTCACTAGCAGTAGTTTTACTGTTCTCCCTAGCAGTAGTTTTACTGTTCTCCCTAGCAGTAGTTTTACTGTTCTCCCTAGCAGTAGTTTTACTGTTCTCCCTAGCAGTAGTTTTACTGTTCTCCCTAGCAGTAGTTTTACTGTTCTCACTAGCAGTAGTTTTACTGTTCTCCCTGCAGTAGTTTTACTGTTCTCCCTGCAGTAGTTTTACTGTTCTCCCTAGCAGTAGTTTTACTGTTCTCCCTAGCAGTAGTTTTACTGTTCTCCCTAGCAGTAGTTTTACTGTTCTCCCTAGCAGTAGTTTTACTGTTCTCCCTAGCAGTAGTTTTACTGTTCTCACTAGCAGTAGTTTTACTGTTCTCCCTAGCAGTAGTTTTACTGTTCTCCCTAGCAGTAGTTTTACTGTTCTCACTAGCAGTAGTTTTACTGTTCTCACTAGCAGTAGTTTTACTGTTCTCCCTAGCAGTAGTTTTACTGTTCTCCCTAGCAGTAGTTTTACTGTTCTCACTAGCAGTAGTTTTACTGTTCTCCTAGCAGTAGTTTTACTGTTCTCCCTAGCAGTAGTTTTACTGTTCTCACTAGCAGTAGTTTTACTGTTCTCCCTAGCAGTAGTTTTACTGTTCTCACTAGCAGTAGTTTTACTGTTCTCCCTAGCAGTAGTTTTACTGTTCTCACTAGCAGTAGTTTTACTGTTCTCACTAGCAGTAGTTTTACTGTTCTCCCTAGCAGTAGTTTTACTGTTCTCACCAGCAGTAGTTTTACTGTTCTCCCTGCAGTAGTTTTACTGTTCTCCCTGCAGTAGTTTTACTGTTCTCCCTAGCAGTAGTTTTACTGTTCTCACTAGCAGTAGTTTTACTGTTCTCACTAGCAGTAGTTTTACTGTTCTCCCTAGCAGTAGTTTTACTGTTCTCCCTGCAGTAGTTTTACTGTTCTCCCTAGCAGTAGTTTTACTGTTCTCCCTAGCAGTAGTTTTACTGCTCCCTAGCAGTAGTTTTACTGTTCTCCTAGCAGTAGTTTTACTGTTCTCCTAGCAGTAGTTTTACTGTTCTCCCTAGCAGTAGTTTTACTGTTCTCACTAGCAGTAGTTTTACTGTTCTCCTAGCAGTAGTTTTACTGTTCTCCCTAGCAGTAGTTTTACTGTTCTCCCTAGCAGTAGTTTTACTGTTCTCCCTAGCAGTAGTTTTACTGTTCTCCCTAGCAGTAGTTTTACTGTTCTCCCTAGCAGTAGTTTTACTGTTCTCCCTAGCAGTAGTTTTACTGTTCTCCCTAGCAGTAGTTTTACTGTTCTCCCTAGCAGTAGTTTTACTGTTCTCCCTAGCAGTAGTTTTACTGTTCTCCTAGCAGTAGTTTTACTGTTCTCCCTAGCAGTAGTTTTACTGTTCTCCCTAGCAGTAGTTTTACTGTTCTCCCTAGCAGTAGTTTTACTGTTCTCCTAGCAGTAGTTTTACTGTTCTCCTAGCAGTAGTTTTACTGTTCTCCCTAGCAGTAGTTTTACTGTTCTCCCTAGCAGTAGTTTTACTGTTCTCCCTAGCAGTAGTTTTACTGTTCTCCTAGCAGTAGTTTTACTGTTCTCCCTGCAGTAGTTTTACTGTTCTCCCTAGCAGTAGTTTTACTGTTCTCCCTAGCAGTAGTTTTACTGTTCTCCCTAGCAGTAGTTTTACTGTTCTCCCTAGCAGTAGTTTTACTGTTCTCCCTAGCAGTAGTTTTACTGTTCTCCCTAGCAGTAGTTTTACTGTTCTCACTAGCAGTAGTTTTACTGTTCTCCCTAGCAGTAGTTTTACTGTTCTCCTAGCAGTAGTTTTACTGTTCTCCCTAGCAGTAGTTTTACTGTTCTCACTAGCAGTAGTTTTACTGTTCTCACTAGCAGTAGTTTTACTGTTCTCACTAGCAGTAGTTTTACTGTTCTCCCTGCAGTAGTTTTACTGTTCTCCCTAGCAGTAGTTTTACTGTTCTCCCTAGCAGTAGTTTTACTGTTCTCCCTAGCAGTAGTTTTACTGTTCTCCCTGCAGTAGTTTTACTGTTCTCCCTAGCAGTAGTTTTACTGTTCTCACTAGCAGTAGTTTTACTGTTCTCCCTAGCAGTAGTTTTACTGTTCTCCCTAGCAGTAGTTTTACTGTTCTCCCTAGCAGTAGTTTTACTGTTCTCCCTAGCAGTAGTTTTACTGTTCTCCCTAGCAGTAGTTTTACTGTTCTCCCTAGCAGTAGTTTTACTGTTCTCACTAGCAGTAGTTTTACTGTTCTCCCTAGCAGTAGTTTTACTGTTCTCCCTAGCAGTAGTTTTACTGTTCTCCTAGCAGTAGTTTTACTGTTCTCCCTAGCAGTAGTTTTACTGTTCTCACTAGCAGTAGTTTTACTGTTCTCCTAGCAGTAGTTTTACTGTTCTCCTAGCAGTAGTTTTACTGTTCTCCCTAGCAGTAGTTTTACTGTTCTCACTAGCAGTAGTTTTACTGTTCTCACTAGCAGTAGTTTTACTGTTCTCCCTAGCAGTAGTTTTACTGTTCTCCCTGCAGTAGTTTTACTGTTCTCCCTAGCAGTAGTTTTACTGTTCTCACTAGCAGTAGTTTTACTGTTCTCCCTAGCAGTAGTTTTACTGTTCTCCTAGCAGTAGTTTTACTGTTCTCCCTAGCAGTAGTTTTACTGTTCTCCCTAGCAGTAGTTTTACTGTTCTCCCTAGCAGTAGTTTTACTGTTCTCCCTAGCAGTAGTTTTACTGTTCTCCCTAGCAGTAGTTTTACTGTTCTCCCTGCAGTAGTTTTACTGTTCTCCCTAGCAGTAGTTTTACTGTTCTCCCTAGCAGTAGTTTTACTGTTCTCCCTAGCAGTAGTTTTACTGTTCTCCTAGCAGTAGTTTTACTGTTCTCCCTAGCAGTAGTTTTACTGTTCTCCCTAGCAGTAGTTTTACTGTTCTCACTAGCAGTAGTTTTACTGTTCTCACTAGCAGTAGTTTTACTGTTCTCCCTGCAGTAGTTTTACTGTTCTCACTAGCAGTAGTTTTACTGTTCTCCCTGCAGTAGTTTTACTGTTCTCACTAGCAGTAGTTTTACTGTTCTCCCTAGCAGTAGTTTTACTGTTCTCCCTAGCAGTAGTTTTACTGTTCTCCCTAGCAGTAGTTTTACTGTTCTCCCTAGCAGTAGTTTTACTGTTCTCCCTGCAGTAGTTTTACTGTTCTCCCTAGCAGTAGTTTTACTGTTCTCCCTAGCAGTAGTTTTACTGTTCTCCCTAGCAGTAGTTTTACTGTTCTCCCTAGCAGTAGTTTTACTGTTCTCCCTAGCAGTAGTTTTACTGTTCTCCCTAGCAGTAGTTTTACTGTTCTCACTAGCAGTAGTTTTACTGTTCTCACTAGCAGTAGTTTTACTGTTCTCCCTAGCAGTAGTTTTACTGTTCTCCCTAGCAGTAGTTTTACTGTTCTCCCTAGCAGTAGTTTTACTGTTCTCACTAGCAGTAGTTTTACTGTTCTCCCTAGCAGTAGTTTTACTGTTCTCCCTGCAGTAGTTTTACTGTTCTCACTAGCAGTAGCTTTACTGTTCTCACTAGCAGTAGTTTTACTGTTCTCCCTAGCAGTAGTTTTACTGTTCTCCCTAGCAGTAGTTTTACTGTTCTCCCTAGCAGTAGTTTTACTGTTCTCCCTGCAGTAGTTTTACTGTTCTCCCTAGCAGTAGTTTTACTGTTCTCCCTAGCAGTAGTTTTACTGTTCTCCCTAGCAGTAGTTTTACTGTTCTCCCTAGCAGTAGTTTTACTGTTCTCCCTAGCAGTAGTTTTACTGTTCTCACTAGCAGTAGTTTTACTGTTCTCACTAGCAGTAGTTTTACTGTTCTCCCTAGCAGTAGTTTTACTGTTCTCCCTGCAGTAGTTTTACTGTTCTCCCTAGCAGTAGTTTTACTGTTCTCACTAGCAGTAGTTTTACTGTTCTCACTAGCAGTAGTTTTACTGTTCTCCCTGCAGTAGTTTTACTGTTCTCCCTGCAGTAGTTTTACTGTTCTCCCTAGCAGTAGTTTTACTGTTCTCCCTAGCAGTAGTTTTACTGTTCTCCTAGCAGTAGTTTTACTGTTCTCCCTAGCAGTAGTTTTACTGTTCTCCTAGCAGTAGTTTTACTGTTCTCACTAGCAGTAGTTTTACTGTTCTCCTAGCAGTAGTTTTACTGTTCTCCCTAGCAGTAGTTTTACTGTTCTCACTAGCAGTAGTTTTACTGTTCTCACTAGCAGTAGTTTTACTGTTCTCACTAGCAGTAGTTTTACTGTTCTCCTGCAGTAGTTTTACTGTTCTCCCTAGCAGTAGTTTTACTGTTCTCCTAGCAGTAGTTTTACTGTTCTCCCTAGCAGTAGTTTTACTGTTCTCCCTAGCAGTAGTTTTACTGTTCTCACTAGCAGTAGTTTTACTGTTCTCCCTAGCAGTAGTTTTACTGTTCTCACTAGCAGTAGTTTTACTGTTCTCCCTAGCAGTAGTTTTACTGTTCTCCCTAGCAGTAGTTTTACTGTTCTCACTAGCAGTAGTTTTACTGTTCTCCCTAGCAGTAGTTTTACTGTTCTCCCTGCAGTAGTTTTACTGTTCTCCCTAGCAGTAGTTTTACTGTTCTCCCTAGCAGTAGTTTTACTGTTCTCCTAGCAGTAGTTTTACTGTTCTCCCCTAGCAGTAGTTTTACTGTTCTCCCTAGCAGTAGTTTTACTGTTCTCACTAGCAGTAGTTTTACTGTTCTCCCTAGCAGTAGTTTTACTGTTCTCCCTAGCAGTAGTTTTACTGTTCTCCTGCAGTAGTTTTACTGTTCTCCCTAGCAGTAGTTTTACTGTTCTCCCTAGCAGTAGTTTTACTGTTCTCCTAGCAGTAGTTTTACTGTTCTCCCTAGCAGTAGTTTTACTGTTCTCCCTAGCAGTAGTTTTACTGTTCTCCCTAGCAGTAGTTTTACTGTTCTCCCTAGCAGTAGTTTTACTGTTCTCCTAGCAGTAGTTTTACTGTTCTCCTAGCAGTAGTTTTACTGTTCTCCTAGCAGTAGTTTTACTGTTCTCCTAGCAGTAGTTTTACTGTTCTCCCTAGCAGTAGTTTTACTGTTCTCCCTAGCAGTAGTTTTACTGTTCTCCTAGCAGTAGTTTTACTGTTCTCCTAGCAGTAGTTTTACTGTTCTCCCTAGCAGTAGTTTTACTGTTCTCCCTAGCAGTAGTTTTACTGTTCTCCTAGCAGTAGTTTTACTGTTCTCCCTGCAGTAGTTTTACTGTTCTCCTGCAGTAGTTTTACTGTTCTCCCTAGCAGTAGTTTTACTGTTCTCCCTAGCAGTAGTTTTACTGTTCTCCTAGCAGTAGTTTTACTGTTCTCCCTAGCAGTAGTTTTACTGTTCTCCCTAGCAGTAGTTTTACTGTTCTCCCTAGCAGTAGTTTTACTGTTCTCCCTAGCAGTAGTTTTACTGTTCTCACTAGCAGTAGTTTTACTGTTCTCCCTAGCAGTAGTTTTACTGTTCTCCCTAGCAGTAGTTTTACTGTTCTCACTAGCAGTAGTTTTACTGTTCTCACTAGCAGTAGTTTTACTGTTCTCACTAGCAGTAGTTTTACTGTTCTCCCTGCAGTAGTTTTACTGTTCTCCCTAGCAGTAGTTTTACTGTTCTCCCTAGCAGTAGTTTTACTGTTCTCCCTAGCAGTAGTTTTACTGTTCTCCCTGCAGTAGTTTTACTGTTCTCACTGCAGTAGTTTTACTGTTCTCACTAGCAGTAGTTTTACTGTTCTCCCTAGCAGTAGTTTTACTGTTCTCCCTAGCAGTAGTTTTACTGTTCTCCCTAGCAGTAGTTTTACTGTTCTCCCTAGCAGTAGTTTTACTGTTCTCCCTAGCAGTAGTTTTACTGTTCTCCCTAGCAGTAGTTTTACTGTTCTCCCTAGCAGTAGTTTTACTGTTCTCACTAGCAGTAGTTTTACTGTTCTCCCTAGCAGTAGTTTTACTGTTCTCCCTAGCAGTAGTTTTACTGTTCTCCCTGCAGTAGTTTTACTGTTCTCCCTGCAGTAGTTTTACTGTTCTCACTAGCAGTAGTTTTACTGTTCTCCCTAGCAGTAGTTTTACTGTTCTCCCTAGCAGTAGTTTTACTGTTCTCACTAGCAGTAGTTTTACTGTTCTCCCTAGCAGTAGTTTTACTGTTCTCCCTGCAGTAGTTTTACTGTTCTCCCTAGCAGTAGTTTTACTGTTCTCACTAGCAGTAGTTTTACTGTTCTCCCTAGCAGTAGTTTTACTGTTCTCCCTAGCAGTAGTTTTACTGTTCTCCCTAGCAGTAGTTTTACTGTTCTCCCTAGCAGTAGTTTTACTGTTCTCACTAGCAGTAGTTTTACTGTTCTCCCTAGCAGTAGTTTTACTGTTCTCCCTAGCAGTAGTTTTACTGTTCTCCCTGCAGTAGTTTTACTGTTCTCCCTAGCAGTAGTTTTACTGTTCTCCCTAGCAGTAGTTTTACTGTTCTCCCTAGCAGTAGTTTTACTGTTCTCCCTAGCAGTAGTTTTACTGTTCTCACTAGCAGTAGTTTTACTGTTCTCACTAGCAGTAGTTTTACTGTTCTCCCCTAGCAGTAGTTTTACTGTTCTCCTGCAGTAGTTTTACTGTTCTCCCTAGCAGTAGTTTTACTGTTCTCCCCTTAGCAGTAGTTTTACTGTTCTCCTAGCAGTAGTTTTACTGTTCTCCCTAGCAGTAGTTTTACTGTTCTCCCTAGCAGTAGTTTTACTGTTCTCCCTAGCAGTAGTTTTACTGTTCTCCCTAGCAGTAGTTTTACTGTTCTCCCTAGCAGTAGTTTTACTGTTCTCCCTAGCAGTAGTTTTACTGTTCTCCCTAGCAGTAGTTTTACTGTTCTCCCTAGCAGTAGTTTTACTGTTCTCCCTAGCAGTAGTTTTACTGTTCTCCTAGCAGTAGTTTTACTGTTCTCCCTAGCAGTAGTTTTACTGTTCTCCCTGCAGTAGTTTTACTGTTCTCCCTAGCAGTAGCTTTACTGTTCTCACTAGCAGTAGTTTTACTGTTCTCCCTAGCAGTAGTTTTACTGTTCTCCCTAGCAGTAGTTTTACTGTTCTCCCTGCAGTAGTTTTACTGTTCTCCCTAGCAGTAGTTTTACTGTTCTCCCTAGCAGTAGTTTTACTGTTCTCCCTAGCAGTAGTTTTACTGTTCTCCCTAGCAGTAGTTTTACTGTTCTCCCTAGCAGTAGTTTTACTGTTCTCACTAGCAGTAGTTTTACTGTTCTCACTAGCAGTAGTTTTACTGTTCTCCCTAGCAGTAGTTTTACTGTTCTCCCTAGCAGTAGTTTTACTGTTCTCCCCTAGCAGTAGTTTTACTGTTCTCACTAGCAGTAGTTTTACTGTTCTCACTAGCAGTAGTTTTACTGTTCTCACTGCAGTAGTTTTACTGTTCTCCCTGCAGTAGTTTTACTGTTCTCCTAGCAGTAGTTTTACTGTTCTCCCTAGCAGTAGTTTTACTGTTCTCCTAGCAGTAGTTTTACTGTTCTCCCTAGCAGTAGTTTTACTGTTCTCCTAGCAGTAGTTTTACTGTTCTCCTAGCAGTAGTTTTACTGTTCTCCCTAGCAGTAGTTTTACTGTTCTCACTAGCAGTAGTTTTACTGTTCTCACTAGCAGTAGTTTTACTGTTCTCCTAGCAGTAGTTTTACTGTTCTCCCTGCAGTAGTTTTACTGTTCTCCCTAGCAGTAGTTTTACTGTTCTCCCTAGCAGTAGTTTTACTGTTCTCCCTAGCAGTAGTTTTACTGTTCTCCCTAGCAGTAGTTTTACTGTTCTCCCCTAGCAGTAGTTTTACTGTTCTCCCTAGCAGTAGTTTTACTGTTCTCCTAGCAGTAGTTTTACTGTTCTCCCTAGCAGTAGTTTTACTGTTCTCCCCTAGCAGTAGTTTTACTGTTCTCCCTAGCAGTAGTTTTACTGTTCTCACTAGCAGTAGTTTTACTGTTCTCCTAGCAGTAGTTTTACTGTTCTCCCTAGCAGTAGTTTTACTGTTCTCACTAGCAGTAGTTTTACTGTTCTCCTAGCAGTAGTTTTACTGTTCTCCCTAGCAGTAGTTTTACTGTTCTCCCTAGCAGTAGTTTTACT
Source organism: Coregonus clupeaformis (assembly GCF_020615455.1). Classification (NCBI taxonomy): domain Eukaryota; kingdom Metazoa; phylum Chordata; class Actinopteri; order Salmoniformes; family Salmonidae; genus Coregonus; species Coregonus clupeaformis. Next base: position 655,646 of record NW_025533536.1, on the reverse strand, counting down.
GTTCTCCTAGCAGTAGTTTTACTGTTCTCCCTGCAGTAGTTTTACTGTTCTCCTAGCAGTAGTTTTACTGTTCTCCCTAGCAGTAGTTTTACTGTTCTCCTAGCAGTAGTTTTACTGTTCTCCCTAGCAGTAGTTTTACTGTTCTCCCTAGCAGTAGTTTTACTGTTCTCACTAGCAGTAGTTTTACTGTTCTCCCTAGCAGTAGTTTTACTGTTCTCCCTAGCAGTAGTTTTACTGTTCTCCCTAGCAGTAGTTTTACTGTTCTCCTAGCAGTAGTTTTACTGTTCTCCCTAGCAGTAGTTTTACTGTTCTCCCTAGCAGTAGTTTTACTGTTCTCCCTAGCAGTAGTTTTACTGTTCTCCCTAGCAGTAGTTTTACTGTTCTCCTAGCAGTAGTTTTACTGTTCTCCCTAGCAGTAGTTTTACTGTTCTCCCTAGCAGTAGTTTTACTGTTCTCACTAGCAGTAGTTTTACTGTTCTCCTAGCAGTAGTTTTACTGTTCTCCCTAGCAGTAGTTTTACTGTTCTCCTAGCAGTAGTTTTACTGTTCTCCCTGCAGTAGTTTTACTGTTCTCCCTAGCAGTAGTTTTACTGTTCTCCCTCAGTAGTTTTACTGTTCTCCTAGCAGTAGTTTTACTGTTCTCCTAGCAGTAGTTTTACTGTTCTCCTAGCAGTAGTTTTACTGTTCTCCCTAGCAGTAGTTTTACTGTTCTCCCTAGCAGTAGTTTTACTGTTCTCCCTAGCAGTAGTTTTACTGTTCTCACTAGCAGTAGTTTTACTGTTCTCCCTAGCAGTAGTTTTACTGTTCTCCCTGCAGTAGTTTTACTGTTCTCCCTAGCAGTAGTTTTACTGTTCTCCTAGCAGTAGTTTTACTGTTCTCCCTAGCAGTAGTTTTACTGTTCTCCCTAGCAGTAGTTTTACTGTTCTCCCTAGCAGTAGTTTTACTGTTCTCACTAGCAGTAGTTTTACTGTTCTCCTAGCAGTAGTTTTACTGTTCTCACTAGCAGTAGTTTTACTGTTCTCCCTAGCAGTAGTTTTACTGTTCTCCTAGCAGTAGTTTTACTGTTCTCCCTAGCAGTAGTTTTACTGTTCTCCCTAGCAGTAGTTTTACTGTTCTCCCTAGCAGTAGTTTTACTGTTCTCCCTAGCAGTAGTTTTACTGTTCTCCCTAGCAGTAGTTTTACTGTTCTCCTAGCAGTAGTTTTACTGTTCTCACTAGCAGTAGTTTTACTGTTCTCCTAGCAGTAGTTTTACTGTTCTCCCTAGCAGTAGTTTTACTGTTCTCCCTAGCAGTAGTTTTACTGTTCTCCTAGCAGTAGTTTTACTGTTCTCCCTAGCAGTAGTTTTACTGTTCTCCTAGCAGTAGTTTTACTGTTCTCACTAGCAGTAGTTTTACTGTTCTCCCTAGCAGTAGTTTTACTGTTCTCCCTGCAGTAGTTTTACTGTTCTCCTAGCAGTAGTTTTACTGTTCTCCCTAGCAGTAGTTTTACTGTTCTCCCTAGCAGTAGTTTTACTGTTCTCCCTAGCAGTAGTTTTACTGTTCTCCCTAGCAGTAGTTTTACTGTTCTCCTAGCAGTAGTTTTACTGTTCTCCCTAGCAGTAGTTTTACTGTTCTCCCCTAGCAGTAGTTTTACTGTTCTCCCTAGCAGTAGTTTTACTGTTCTCCCTAGCAGTAGTTTTACTGTTCTCCCTAGCAGTAGTTTTACTGTTCTCACTAGCAGTAGTTTTACTGTTCTCACTAGCAGTAGTTTTACTGTTCTCCCTGCAGTAGTTTTACTGTTCTCCCTAGCAGTAGTTTTACTGTTCTCCCTAGCAGTAGTTTTACTGTTCTCCCTAGCAGTAGTTTTACTGTTCTCCCTAGCAGTAGTTTTACTGTTCTCACTAGCAGTAGTTTTACTGTTCTCCCTAGCAGTAGTTTTACTGTTCTCACTAGCAGTAGTTTTACTGTTCTCCCTAGCAGTAGTTTTACTGTTCTCCCTAGCAGTAGTTTTACTGTTCTCACTAGCAGTAGTTTTACTGTTCTCACTAGCAGTAGTTTTACTGTTCTCCCTAGCAGTAGTTTTACTGTTTTCCCTAGCAGTAGTTTTACTGTTCTCCCTGCAGTAGTTTTACTGTTCTCACTAGCAGTAGTTTTACTGTTCTCACTAGCAGTAGTTTTACTGTTCTCCCTGCAGTAGTTTTACTGTTCTCCCTAGCAGTAGTTTTACTGTTCTCCCTGCAGTAGTTTTACTGTTCTCACTAGCAGTAGTTTTACTGTTCTCCCTAGCAGTAGTTTTACTGTTCTCCCTAGCAGTAGTTTTACTGTTCTCCCTAGCAGTAGTTTTACTGTTCTCCCTAGCAGTAGTTTTACTGTTCTCCCTAGCAGTAGTTTTACTGTTCTCCCTAGCAGTAGTTTTACTGTTCTCCCTAGCAGTAGTTTTACTGTTCTCCCTAGCAGTAGTTTTACTGTTCTCCCTAGCAGTAGTTTTACTGTTCTCCTAGCAGTAGTTTTACTGTTCTCACTAGCAGTAGTTTTACTGTTCTCCCTAGCAGTAGTTTTACTGTTCTCCCTAGCAGTAGTTTTACTGTTCTCCCTAGCAGTAGTTTTACTGTTCTCCCTAGCAGTAGTTTTACTGTTCTCCCTAGCAGTAGTTTTACTGTTCTCCTAGCAGTAGTTTTACTGTTCTCCCTAGCAGTAGTTTTACTGTTCTCCCTAGCAGTAGTTTTACTGTTCTCCCTAGCAGTAGTTTTACTGTTCTCCCTAGCAGTAGTTTTACTGTTCTCCTAGCAGTAGTTTTACTGTTCTCCTAGCAGTAGTTTTACTGTTCTCCTAGCAGTAGTTTTACTGTTCTCCCTAGCAGTAGTTTTACTGTTCTCCTAGCAGTAGTTTTACTGTTCTCCCTGCAGTAGTTTTACTGTTCTCCTAGCAGTAGTTTTACTGTTCTCACTAGCAGTAGTTTTACTGTTCTCACTAGCAGTAGTTTTACTGTTCTCCCTAGCAGTAGTTTTACTGTTCTCACTAGCAGTAGTTTTACTGTTCTCACTAGCAGTAGTTTTACTGTTCTCACTAGCAGTAGTTTTACTGTTCTCACTAGCAGTAGTTTTACTGTTCTCCCTAGCAGTAGTTTTACTGTTCTCACTAGCAGTAGTTTTACTGTTCTCCCTATCAGTAGTTTTACTGTTCTCCCTATCAGTAGTTTTACTGTTCTCCCTAGCAGTAGTTTTACTGTTCTCACTATCAGTAGTTTTACTGTTCTCCCTATCAGTAGTTTTACTGTTCTCCCTAGCAGTAGTTTTACTGTTCTCACTAGCAGTAGTTTCACTGTTCTCCCTATCAGTAGTTTTACTGTTCTCCCTAGCAGTAGTTTTACTGTTCTCACTAGCAGTAGTTTTACTGTTCTCCCTAGCAGTAGTTTTACTGTTCTCCCTATCAGTAGTTTTACTGTTCTCCCTAGCAGTAGTTTTACTGTTCTCCCTAGCAGTAGTTTTACTGTTCTCACTAGCAGTAGTTTTACTGTTCTCCCTAGCAGTAGTTTTACTGTTCTCACTAGCAGTAGTTTTACTGTTCTCCCTAGCAGTAGTTTTACTGTTCTCCCTAGCAGTAGTTTTACTGTTCTCACTAGCAGTAGTTTTACTGTTCTCACTAGCAGTAGTTTTACTGTTCTCCTAGCAGTAGTTTTACTGTTCTCCCTAGCAGTAGTTTTACTGTTCTCCCTAGCAGTAGTTTTACTGTTCTCCTAGCAGTAGTTTTACTGTTCTCCTATCAGTAGTTTTACTGTTCTCCCTAGCAGTAGTTTTACTGTTCTCACTAGCAGTAGTTTTACTGTTCTCCCTAGCAGTAGTTTTACTGTTCTCACTATCAGTAGTTTTACTGTTCTCCCTATCAGTAGTTTTACTGTTCTCCCTAGCAGTAGTTTTACTGTTCTCACTAGCAGTAGTTTTACTGTTCTCCCTATCAGTAGTTTTACTGTTCTCCCTATCAGTAGTTTTACTGTTCTCACTAGCAGTAGTTTTACTGTTCTCCCTATCAGTAGTTTTACTGTTCTCCCTATCAGTAGTTTTACTGTTCTCCCTAGCAGTAGTTTTACTGTTCTCCCTAGCAGTAGTTTTACTGTTCTCCCTAGCAGTAGTTTTACTGTTCTCACTAGCAGTAGTTTTACTGTTCTCCCTAGCAGTAGTTTTACTGTTCTCACTAGCAGTAGTTTTACTGTTCTCACTAGCAGTAGTTTTACTGTTCTCACTAGCAGTAGTTTTACTGTTCTCATTAGCAGTAGTTTTACTGTTCTCCTAGCAGTAGTTTTACTGTTCTCCCTAGCAGTAGTTTTACTGTTCTCACTAGCAGTAGTTTTACTGTTCTCACTAGCAGTAGTTTTACTGTTCTCACTAGCAGTAGTTTTACTGTTCTCCCTAGCAGTAGTTTTACTGTTCTCACTAGCAGTAGTTTTACTGTTCTCACTAGCAGTAGTTTTACTGTTCTCCCTAGCAGTAGTTTTACTGTTCTCACTAGCAGTAGTTTTACTGTTCTCACTAGCAGTAGTTTTACTGTTCTCACTAGCAGAAGTTTTACTGTTCTCCCTAGCAGTAGTTTTACTGTTCTCACTAGCAGTAGTTTTACTGTTCTCACTAGCAGTAGTTTTACTGTTCTCACTAGCAGTAGTTTTACTGTTCTCCCTAGCAGTAGTTTTACTGTTCTCACTAGCAGTAGTTTTACTGTTCTCACTAGCAGTAGTTTTACTGTTCTCACTAGCAGTAGTTTTACTGTTCTCCCTAGCAGTAGTTTTACTGTTCTCACTAGCAGTAGTTTTACTGTTCTCACTAGCAGTAGTTTTACTGTTCTCCCTATCAGTAGTTTTACTGTTCTCCCTATCAGTAGTTTTACTGTTCTCCCTAGCAGTAGTTTTACTGTTCTCACTAGCAGTAGTTTTACTGTTCTCCCTAGCAGTAGTTTTACTGTTCTCCCTATCAGTAGTTTTACTGTTCTCCCTAGCAGTAGTTTTACTGTTCTCACTAGCAGTAGTTTTACTGTTCTCCCTATCAGTAGTTTTACTGTTCTCCCTAGCAGTAGTTTTACTGTTCTCACTAGCAGTAGTTTTACTGTTCTCCCTAGCAGTAGTTTTACTGCTCTCCCTATCAGTAGTTTTACTGTTCTCCCTAGCAGTAGTTTTACTGTTCTCCCTAGCAGTAGTTTTACTGTTCTCACTAGCAGTAGTTTTACTGTTCTCCCTAGCAGTAGTTTTACTGTTCTCACTAGCAGTAGTTTTACTGTTCTCCCTAGCAGTAGTTTTACTGTTCTCCCTAGCAGTAGTTTTACTGTTCTCACTAGCAGTAGTTTTACTGTTCTCACTAGCAGTAGTTTTACTGTTCTCCCTAGCAGTAGTTTTACTGTTCTCCCTAGCAGTAGTTTTACTGTTCTCCCTAGCAGTAGTTTTACTGTTCTCCCTAGCAGTAGTTTTACTGTTCTCCCTATCAGTAGTTTTACTGTTCTCCCTAGCAGTAGTTTTACTGTTCTCACTAGCAGTAGTTTTACTGTTCTCCCTAGCAGTAGTTTTACTGTTCTCACTATCAGTAGTTTTACTGTTCTCCCTAGCAGTAGTTTTACTGTTCTCACTAGCAGTAGTTTTACTGTTCTCCCTAGCAGTAGTTTTACTGTTCTCCCTATCAGTAGTTTTACTGTTCTCCCTATCAGTAGTTTTACTGTTCTCACTAGCAGTAGTTTTACTGTTCTCCCTATCAGTAGTTTTACTGTTCTCCCTATCAGTAGTTTTACTGTTCTCCCTATCAGTAGTTTTACTGTTCTCCCTAGCAGTAGTTTTACTGTTCTCCCTAGCAGTAGTTTTACTGTTCTCACTAGCAGTAGTTTTACTGTTCTCACTAGCAGTAGTTTTACTGTTCTCCCTAGCAGTAGTTTTACTGTTCTCACTAGCAGTAGTTTTACTGTTCTCACTAGCAGTAGTTTTACTGTTCTCACTAGCAGTAGTTTTACTGTTCTCATTAGCAGTAGTTTTACTGTTCTCCCTAGCAGTAGTTTTACTGTTCTCCCTAGCAGTAGTTTTACTGTTCTCACTAGCAGTAGTTTTACTGTTCTCCCTGCAGTAGTTTTACTGTTCTCACTAGCAGTAGTTTTACTGTTCTCCCTGGCAGTAGTTTTACTGTTCTCCCTGCAGTAGTTTTACTGTTCTCACTAGCAGTAGTTTTACTGTTCTCACTAGCAGTAGTTTTACTGTTCTCACTAGCAGTAGTTTTACTGTTCTCACTAGCAGTAGTTTTACTGTTCTCACTAGCAGTAGTTTTACTGTTCTCCCTAGCAGTAGTTTTACTGTTCTCACTAGCAGTAGTTTTACTGTTCTCCCTAGCAGTAGTTTTACTGTTCTCCCTAGCAGTAGTTTTACTGTTCTCACTAGCAGTAGTTTTACTGTTCTCCCTAGCAGTAGTTTTACTGTTCTCCCTGCAGTAGTTTTAAAGTTGATCTAATTATCCATGTCCTATTCATGTGTTGAAGCGGAGCGCCTGTCCGGTGTTTACTGACTGTTGGCCATGCTGTTAAAATGTGAGAGGAAGAACCACACTGCAGAGTAGTTACAGTGGATGGCGAAAGTATTCACCTAACAACCTGGAATTAAAATGGATTTTGGGGGAGTTTGTATCATTTGATTTACACAACATGCCTACCATTTTGAAGATGCAAAATATTTTTTGGGGTGAAACAAACAAGAAATAAGACCAAAAAAACAGAAAACTTGAGCGTGCATAACTACAAAGTCAATACTTTGTAGAGACACCTTTTGCAGCAATTACAGCTGCAAGTCTCTTGGGGTATGTCTATAAGCTTGGCACATCTAGCCACATTGATTTTTGCCCATTCTTCAAGGCAAAACTGCTCCAGCTCCTTCAAGTTGGATGGGTTCCGCTGGTGTACAGCAATCTTTAAGTCATACCACAGATTCTCAATTGGATTGAGGTCTGGGCGTTGACTACGCCATTCCAAGACATTTAAATGTTTCCCCTTAAACCACTCAAGTGTTGCTTTAGCAGTATGCTTAGGGTCATTGTCCTGCTGGAAGGTGAACCTCTGTCTCAAATCTCTGGAAGACTGAAACAGGTTTCCCTCAAGAATTTCCCTGTATTTAGCGCCATTCATCATTCCTTCAATTCTGACCAGTTTCCCAGTCCCTGCTGATGAAAAACATCCCCACAGCATGATGCTGCCATCACCATGCTTCACTGTGGGGATGGTGTTCTCGGGGTGATGAGAGGTGTTGGGTTTGCGCCAGACATAGTGTTTTCCTTGATGGCCAAAAAGCTCAATTGTAGTCTCATCTGACCAGAGTACCTTCTTCCATATGTTTGGGTAGTCTCCCACATGCCTTTTTTTGCACCAAACGTGTTTGCTTATTTTTGTCTTTAAGCAATGGCTTTTTTCTGGCCACTCTTCTGTAATATTTTTATTTTTTATTTTATTTTACCTTTATTTAACTAGGCAAATCAGTTAAGAACAAATTCTTATTCACAATGACGGCCTACACTGGCCAAACCCGGACGACGCTGGGCCAATTGGGACTCCCAATCACGGCCGGTTGTGATACAGCCTGGAATCGAACCAGGGGGTCTGTAGTGACGCCTCAAGCACTGAGATGCAGTGCCTTAGACCACTGCGCCACTCGGGAGCCCCTGGTTCGTAAAGCCCAGCTCTGTGGAGTGTACGGCTTAAAGTGGTCCTATGGACAGATATTCCAATCTCCGCTGTGGATCTTTGCAGCTCCTTCAGGGTTATCTTTAGTCTTTTTGTTGCCTCTCTGATTAATGCCCTCCTTGCCTGGTCCATGAGTTTTGGTGGGTGGCCCTCTCTTGGCAGGTTTGTTGTGGTGCCATATTCTTTCCATTTTGTAATAATGGATGTAATGGTGCTCCGTGGGATGTTCAAAGTTTCAGATATTTTTTTATAACCCAACCCTGATCTGTACTTCTCCACAACTTTGTCCCTGACCTGTTTGGAGAGCTCCTTGGTCTTCATGGTGCTGCTTGCTTGGTGGTGCCCCTTGCTTAGTGGTGTTGCAGACTCTGGGGCCTTTCAGAACAGGTGTATATATACTTACATCATGTGACAGATCATGTGACACATAGATTGCACACAGGTGGACTTTATTTAACTAATTATGTGACTAATGAAGGTAATTGGTTGCACCAGATCTTATTTAGGGGCTTCATAGCAAAGGGGGTGAATACTTTTGCACCGCTTTTCCGGTATTTATTTTTTAGAATTCTTTGAAACAAGTTATTTTTTTTCATTTCACTTCACCAATTTTGACTATTTTGTGTATGTCCATTACATGAAATCCAAATAAAAATCCATTTAAATTACAGGTTGTAATGGAACAAAATAGGAAAAACGCCAAGGGGGATGAATACTTTTACAAGGCACTGTACACACACACACACACACACACACACAGAGAGTTAAAATAGCTCGCTCCCTGTAGAACCTTGCAGGACAGGAGGGAAATTCAGGTGGAAGAAAAATAAAAAATTTATTTTTAATTTTAGCCAGGGAATCATGTCGAGACTACGGTCTCTTTTGCAGATGAGCCCTGCATGAACACATCAATAAACAACAATTACACAATACATGAAAAGCAATCACAAAACACAATTATATTATTCAGTAAGAAGGCCCTCAAACATCTGCCTGAATTGCCCTAGAGGCACCAACTTGAAGGACTTTTGGAGGTCATTCCACAAAAAAAAACTAAAAGTAGATTTACCTAAATTGAAGGGGATCTCCAGGTTTAGCCATCCCTGAGTCCTGGTCTGGTAACTGGGTGGAGATTGAAGGGGATCTCCAAGGTTAGCCATCCCTGAGTCCTGGTCTGGTAACTGGGTGGAGATTGAAGGGGATCTCCAAGGTTAGCCATCCCTGAGTCCTGGTCTGGTAACTGGGTGGAGATTGAAGGGGATCTCCAAGGTTAGCCATCCCTGAGTCCGGGTCTGGTAACTTATACGTCTGAAGCTTAAAAATGAGCTATGGCGGAAGTTTATGCAAGAGGGCTTTATTGAAAAAAAAGAGTGCAATGTATCACTCTACGAGCCTTCAAGGAGGTAAGAAGTAAAGAATAGAATATGAGGCAGCTGGTAAAACCCCCACCGCAGAACAGAAGCCAGAAGCCGTTTAGTAGAGCTCAACACCACAGAAGAAGAGCTGCTCCCTGGTACAACCAGTCCTCGGTGGAGAGGTGGGAAGACATTTCAGGTGTGGATGAAGAATAGGAATAATGATGTCTTCCTCATTGTGATCATAACGTCATCTGTTATCGTCCTGCGATTCTGTTACACGGCTGTTTTGTTGTGTGTTCTTAATGACATCTGGTGACATTTTACCCAGAGCCTAACTCAGTCAGCCGGCCAAATGACAACTTTGTACTGTAGAGAGATTATGGTGCCAATTATCAAATCTTCAACAGATATGCATCTCTCTGTTTCTCATAACTCAATCAGTGTTTTCTCATAACCAGACGTTATTAAAGCTAGCATACATTAGGGGTTAGAGCAGAGAAAAAATATGAATTTCTTTCACAAGCCGAACAAATTTAGGCCTGTTCACTGTTCATTCCAGGGTTCCAGTGTGTGACCTGGTCTACGTTAGTCCATGAAGACTAAACTCATAGCAGATAGAAGTTCTTTGTTTCTAAAGGAGGATTGTTTAGGGAAGCTCTGTGACGTGCCCTTCCTCCTTTAAACTAACATTACAATAACATTACACTAACTTTGTAACAAGACACGTGTTCTCAGGGCTAACGTCTTTCACTTCCCTCTAATGCAGACACACACACGCACGCACAGACACACACACACACACACACACACACACACACACACACACACACACACACACACACACACAATGCAGAGCTTATTTGTCCACTTACCCCAGCCCCTAAACCTTTTTATGAGTCTGTTCAGAGGTTCCTCCAGTCTAACGTTACAATAAGACGTTTTCAGTGTGTGTGTGTTGCACCTTTCCCAACTAAGACCATCTTTGTCCACTTACGGCCAGACCTAAACCTCCATCTTGTCCCACTTAGCAGAGCCCAAGACCTGGTGTGAGTCCTAAATGGCACCCTATTCCCTACATAGTGCACTACATTTGACCAGGGCCCTATGGGTGTAGTGCACTACGTAGTGGATAGGGTGTCATTTGGGGAAGCAGACCAGTTTATCCTACGGAGAGAGAGTGTGGACACAGCTTTTCCCTTTCTCTTTCCCAGACTGGCTATAGCCCTGATATAAGCTCACTGGAATTTGTTTTGGGTAAACATATCTCATACGCCATCTCAGGGATTACACTGCTGGTTGTCGTGGAGACGATGTCTTGAGTTTTTCAAAACACTGAAGGAAGGGAAGGGGGGGGTCTTTAGCGCCCCGTATCTCCACTCTCGACGTTACGATGTTTTCAGGCTCCACTTGGGAGTCGAGAACAGCTGATGGCGCTCTGTAAACAGGACATGTAGTTCACTATAAAGAGAGTCGTCCTGGTCTTAGTAGTGCCATACAAACGGAGTCGGGTGCTGTTACAGTGATCGTATTGCCGCCACACCGGCAGTCACCGAGTGACCGTTGAGTCACGGTAACTAAGCTTCTCGGAAACTGCACTCTGATGCCGCTGATGGTCATTAGCAGCCTTGCTAACAGCCAGTCAATAATGTATTCTACTCAGCGCTCTGTTGTTCCTCTAATCACTCTGACATCAATGAAATGCAGTTGGAAATTAAAATCAAACACTTCATGAGAGCCCCGGCATTCAGAGTTTGAGCGGAATAGGATCAGCTGTTGTGCAGTGAATCAGCTCCTCATAGCTGGTTGATGCATGAAATTAAATAAGTGTTCCTGTAAGCCCATTTTACGCAACGTTTCTATAGTCTTTGCAATTGCATAAAAAAACGCAGAGTTTTGATGGCCTCTTAAAAAGAGGAGGATCCCATCAGCTTTCTATAGGCTAGGCCTACTATATTTATTTCTCAACTTTGATATTAAGGACATTGTTTCGCTTTACAACTGGAGTATAGCCTATCTGGCTGGCATGAAAATGAACCAGAGTCCTCCAAGTGCATACAGTGAGGGAAAAAAGTATTTGATCCCCTGCTGATTTTGTACGTTTGCCCACTGACAAAGAAATGATCAGTCTATAATTTTAATGGTAGGTGTATTTGAACAGTGAGAGACAGAATAACAACAAAAAAATCCAGAAAAACGCTCTCTGGAGCTCTGTCAGAATGACCATCGGGTTCTTGGTCACCTCCCTGACCAAGGCCCTATTCCCCCGATCGCTCCGTTTGGCCGGGCGGCCTGCTCTAGGAAGAGTCTTGGTGGTTCCAAACATCTTCCATTTAAGAATGATGGAGGCCACTGTGTTCTTGGGGATCTTCAAAACTGCAGAATTGTTTATGTACCCTTCCCCAGATCTGTGCCTCGACACAATCCTGTCTCGGAGCTCTACGGACAATTCCTTCGACCTCATGGCTTGGTTTCTGCTCTGACGTGCACTGCCAACTGTGGGACCTTATATAGACAGGTGTGTGCCTTTCCAAATCATGTCCAATCAATTGAATTTACCACAGGTGGACTCCAATCAAGTTGTAGAAACATCTCAATGATGATCAATGGAAACAGGATACACCTGAGCTCAATTTCGAGTCTAATAGCAAAGGGTCTGATTACTTATGTAAATAAGGCATTTCTGTTTTTTATCTTTAATACATTTGCAAAAATTTCTAAAAACCTGTTTTCGACTTTGTCATTTTGGGGTATTGTGTGTAGATTGATGAGGAGAAAAAAATTATTTAATCAATTTTAAAATAAGGCTGTAACCTAACAAAATGTGGAAAAGGTCAAGGGGTCTGAACATGCACAAGAAACAAGTCAAACCCTCGGAAATTGTTTGGGGAAAATATAATTTTGTATTTTATTCAGCTATGTTCAGTTGTATTTTTAATACTATAAAATAATATAAAATAATGCCACTGGAATTTATTAGCTAATCTTGTCTGACAAATGAACTAGTGTAGTCCCCTGTAGCTCAGTTGGTAGAGCATGGCGCTTGCAACGCCAGGGTTGTGGGTTCGTTTCCCACGGGGGGGGGGCAGTATGAAAAATGTATGCACTCACTAACTGTAAGTCGCTCTGGATAAGAGCGTCTGCTAAAATGACTCAAATGTAAATGTAGCCCACAGCCATATGACATGGCCAGATCACGGGTATATGCTCTTCTGTTCTTCTGAAATAGGCTACATTTTCTTCATATCATTAATGTTTCTTTAGACCTGCCTAAAATAAAGAATGGATTGATTGTGATATAGGTAGGCTCTATTAAATGTATATCTAAATATTAGAGGTTCCATCTGTGGTTTGTAGACTGGCACCCGGACATCCTAAACGTGTTCACGTTAATTAACGGCAAATTACCATGAGACTGGCGGATATTTGCATGACAATCACCGGCTGACAAAATGTCATGACCGTCACCCACACAGAGTATAATGCAGTCACCTGATATTAGGTCAGTGTTTCATTGTTTCCCCTTTTTAAAGGTGAAATATGCAGGAATCGCTCCGCCATTTCCTGGTTGCTAAAATTCTAATAGTTTATGTGACAAAACAATCACTCAGAGTGTAGAGAATCATTGTACCATCTAATCCGCTGTTAAAATATATTTTCCATAACCAGAAATATTGTATTTTCAGTTATAATAATAATAATATGCCATTTAGCAGACGCTTTTTTTGTGTATGGGTGGTCCCGGGGATCGAACCCACTACCTTGGCGTTACAAGCGCCATGCTCTACCAGCTGAGCTGTTTGAAGCTGGTGTACAAAACCAAAAGTAAAAGACTGAAAACGAAACATAAGAACGGGAAGCATAGAAATAGCGCACATAGACCAGATCTACTGCTTCTTAGACTTGCTTTCAATGAGAATGACAGATCTATAACTCACATTTCTATGTGAATTTTGTTTGAGTCTCCCAAAAGCGTCGCATATTAGGGTGTTCATAAGCTAGTCCTAGATCCGTGTTTCATAGCAGCTTCTACCTAGAGCCCTGTTCCAATCCACAGGCATGCTGGGTAACAGAGGTGGTCAGTCACTATTCCAGCCATATGGTACGCAGCCATAGTCTCTTCTCACAACTGTGTGTAGCATTTTCTAGGTGGGAGAGGATAGGGGTGGCTGGGTTGGAGAGGGGGATGGATGGAAGGGGGGGGTGGAGGATGAGAAAGTAGGAAGGAGATTTAAAACACTGTCTGACTGCAGATTCTCTCCAGTTACCAGATATGGTTACCGTGAGACATGTTTTCCCATATAACACACACAAACAGGCACACCCTCCTTGCTCCAGTAAAATAGAGGGTGAGGCAGGGGGGAGGGGGGGGGGGGGGATTAGTGTCTATGAAGCCTGTGGCTGTTACAGAGAGGTACTGCTCTCCTCCTCCTCTCCTCCCCTTTCTACTCCTCTTCTACTTTCCACTCCTCCCTTCTCTTCTCCTCTCCTCTCCTCCCATTCAACCACTCCTCTCCTCTCCTTTACACTCCTCTCCTCTCCTTTACACTCCTCTCCTCTCCTCTCCTCTCCTCTCCTCTCCTCTCCTCTCCTCTCCTCTCCTCTCCTCTCCTCTCCTCCCATTCAACTACTCCTCTCCTCTCCTCTCCTCTCCTCTCCTCTCCTCTCCTCTCCTCTCCTCTCCTCTCCTCTCCTCTCCTCTCCTCTCCTCTCCTCTCCTCTCCTCTCCTCTCCTCTCCTCTCCTCTCCTCTCCTCTCCTCCCTCATACTTAGGTCTGGGAATGGCCAGAGACCTCATCATACGATATCACCATACTTATGTGCCGATAAGATATGTATCGCGATTCTCACGATTCTATATGTATTGCGATTCGATACTGTGATTTAATTGCGATTCGTTCTTCCAAACCTGTCGCTCACCATATGTCTGCTGCAGAGGGACAGGTAAGAGCCATGAGAAAACAAGTTTTGATCAGTCATGGAAATAAAAGGACTAAACACAAATTGCTTCCCTGTTTAAAAAGAAGTTTGAGAACAAGCTATGAAATAAAGAATACTGGAGTTTTGGTCCAGCTACAGCCAACTAACGCAAAAATAATATTTTGATATTGTCAAAACGATACTATATATCGTCAAAAATAATATCTCGACATGTAACTGTATCGATTTTTTTCCCCCCATCACTAATGTTTTACTCTCCTCACCTGTCCTTATGAAATGGAAACACTATTCCACCTTGTCATTAAACCTGTAATCCTTATGAAATGGAAACACTATTCCACCTTGTCATTAAACCTGTAATCCTTATGAAATGGAAACACTATTCCACCTTGTCATTAAACCTGTAATCCTTATGAAATGGAAACACTATTCCACCGTTATCATTAAACCTGGACAGGGATCATTAAAATGGCATTCAGATGATCCAGTCAGATATCATCATGATATTGCATCATTGCTCAGACTGCCCAGCCCTCTATTATAATGTCTGGTGTTATTATGGAAGCTCCCATCTCTTCCCCCTCCATCGATGAGATAATTGATTCCTAAATGTGACAGTATCGTATGGCTAGATAAGTTCAGGGCTTGCCCAGAGCCTTCGCGGTGATTGATATAGCCCAATGCAACCTGCTTTCACACTTTATTGCACGTGCAAATAACAGACAGGAAGTGATTAGCCCCCACATGGGCTCCGGTGCCAGCCAGGTTTGATCTGGAGGGGTGTGTTGTGCTGTGTTAGGTCTGTGTGGATGCATGTTCCTATGGCCATTTGTGCATTTCTATGACCACATTTGGACTAAGATAGAACATGATTGTCCTTCCACCGTGTGCACAGCAACATGCCAGGCGATAACTAGAGGGTGGATTTGCATCCTGACCTTAATCACCCGGCACTCCTTTCCTTTAGCATCACCAGGACTTCCCCTGTTCCACTGTTTCCCTGGGCGACTCTTTCTTTCCATCTCTCTCCATTCCATATCTCTGTCAGGAGATCCCATGGTAAGGAACCAGACAGGGGAACAGGGGAAGTCCTCCCGATGCAAGCGGAGTGATAAGGCGTTGGTCAGGATGCAAATCCACCCTCTAGTTATCACCTGGCATGTTGCTGTGCACGGTGGAAACAGACCTTTCGGGTGCCATTTGAGACACAACCCATCTCTCTCCGGGGCCACCCAATCAGAATCAGAATGGGATTTAGGAAAGAAGGTTCTGGAACGTTCCCTCCTTCCTCCGGAATGGAAAGCTGCTGTCCTGTAGGTTTTAATTCCAACCCTCTTCCTGGTCTGTGTGTGTAAGGGATGTATCGATTCCCCGGTTTAAATGTTATGCTTCGGTCCCCGGTCCAAATGTATCATCGGTCAAAGAATCGTCTGATTTTGTTGTTGCTCCTATTATTTGCTTTCTACCTTCCTATCATCTTCTGTGACTACAGAGAAGAGTCATTTAGGGAGTAATTTAGTGAATCGTTTAGTGAGTCATTTAGTGAGGTTATGCAGCCGTTTGTGCCTGGTGCAAGACATTTACATTTACATTTACGTCATTTAGCAGACGCTCTTATCCAGAGCGACTTACAAATTGGTGCATTCACCCTATAGCCAGTGGGATAACCACTTTACAAATTATTTATTTATTTATTTATTTATGTTTTAGGGGGGTAGAAGGATTACTTTATCCTATCCCAGGTATTCCTTAAAGAGGTGGGGTTTCAAATGTCTCCGGAAGGTGGTGAGTGACTCCGCTGTCCTGGCGTCGTGAGGGAGCTTGTTCCACCATTGGGGTGTCAGAGCAGCGAACAGTTTTGACTGGGCTGAGCGGGAACTATGCTTCCGCAGAGGAAGGGGAGCCAGCAGGCCAGAGGTGGATGAACGCAATGCCCTCGTTTGGGTGTAGGGACTGATCAGAGCCTGAAGGTACGGAGGTGCCGTTCCCCTCACAGCTCCATAGGCAAGCACCATGGTCTTGTAACAGATGCGAGCTTCAACTGGAAGCCAGTGGAGTGTGCGGAGGAGCGGGGTGACGTGAGAGAACTTGGGAAGGTTGAACACCAGACGGGCTGCGGCATTCTGGATGAGTTGTAGGGGTTTAATGGCACAGGCAGGGAGCCCAGCCAACAGCGAGTTGCAGTAATCCAGACGGGAGATGACAAGTGCCTGGATTAGGACCTGTGCCGCTTCCTGTGTAAGGCAGGGTCGTACTCTCCGAATGTTGTAGAGCATGAACCTGCAGGATCGGGTCACCGCCTTGATGTTAGCGGAGAATGACAGGGTGTTGTCCAGGGTCACGCCAAGGCTCTTCGCACTCTGGGAGGAGGACACAACGGAGTTGTCAACCGTGATGGCGAGATCATGGAACGGGCAGTCCTTCCCCGGGAGGAAGAGCAGCTCCGTCTTGCCAAGGTTCAGCTTGAGGTGGTGATCCGTCATCCATACTGATATGTCTGCCAGACATGCAGAGATGCGATTCGCCACCTGGTTATCAGAAGGGGGAAATACAAGGTGATATATACACTACCAGTCAAATGTTTGGACACACCTACTCATTCAAGGGTTTTTCTTTATTTTTACTATTTTCTACATTGTAGAATAATAGTGAAGACATCAAAACTACTAGTATTTTTCAGTGATAACACGTTTGTGGCGTCCGTTTTCCATTTCCGGTGTTTCGGAGACACAGATGGCCATTTAGCACAGTTACGGCGCTGTTTTCCCTCCGTTTTCCGCGAACAAGCGACGTGACATGGAGATATGGCCGTGTTTGAAACCTTAACCCTATAAAGGTGTGTAGTCATTTAGTTTTTTTTTTTTGACAATTATTTCTTGCTGATATGAACTATATGTTCCTTAATGTTTCCAAAACCGTACAGCAAGCGATGCGTTTTAACATTGCAGAATGAGCATCGGGGCACTTATCAATATTCCAGAAGATACTATTGTCAATAGGCCCTAAAGGTAGTTAGCGTCTATGAATGGGTTTGGTTACATGCTGATCGAATGTCGGTGGAATGCGGTAGGCCAGATTCAAGCGCGGGACACAGCATGAGATGAAGAACCACTTTACTGAGTAGTAAAGAAAATACAAGCAAAAAAAAAAACTCCACAACCAGGGAAGAGCAAAACCCGCTCACAAAAAAATAACACTCGTACAAGCAAATAAACACGCACACCAAACAGTGGACGGGAACAGGTTAAATAGGGAGGACAAACTAACATAATGGGGAACAGGTTAAATAGGGAAGACAAACTAACATAATGGGGAACAGGTTAAATAGGGAGGACAAACTAACATAATGGGGAACAGGTTAAATAGGGAAGACAAACTAACATAATGGGGAACAGGTTAAATAGGGAGGACAAACTAACATAATGGGGAACAGGTTAAATAGGGAAGACAAACTAACATAATGGGGAACAGGTTAAATAGGGAAGACAAACTAACATAATGGGGAACAGGTTAAATAGGGAAGACAAACTAACATAATGGGGAACAGGTTAAATAGGGAAGACAAACTAACATAATGGGGAACAGGTTAAATAGGGAGGACAAACTAACATAATGGGGAACAGGTTAAATAGGGAGGACAAACTAACATAATGGGGAACAGGTTAAATAGGGAAGACAAACTAACATAATGGGGAACAGGTTAAATAGGGAGGACAAACTAACATAATGGGGAACAGGTTAAATAGGGAAGACAAACTAACATAATGGGGAACAGGTTAAATAGGGAAGACAAACTAACATAATGGGGAACAGGGTGCGCAACAACAGACAACAATCAAATGAACATAGAAACATAGAGCATAGAGCGGCAGCAGCTAGTGCTCCGGTGACGACGAACGCCGAAGCCTGCCCGAGCCAGGAGGAAGGGCAGTCTCGGCAGAATCCGTGACACTTACATTAGATTTTATTTTGATTGTTCAGGTTTCACCATCAGCAATAGTTTTTGGTAGTTTTGCTTGAAACAGTGAGTATGTATGGTCATTTTTAGTTATATAATTTCATAACGAGGACATCATTCACTTTTGCTGCCTGCGCTGCATGGTCGAAGTGGGAGGAGAAGAGAAGATCTCTCCGAGTCCATCAAAAAAAAACTTCCAAACGGTCTAAACCAAACGATTATGAGA